>NW_024369374.1:0-623 GCF_014805655.1 Passer montanus
TTTATCCTGAGCAGGTTTATCCCAGACAGGTTTATCACAGACAGGTTTATCCCAGGTTTACCTCAGGCAGGTTTATCCTGGATTTATCCCAGGCAGATTTATCCCAGGCAGGTTTATTCCAGACAGGTTTATGCTGGGTTTGTCCCAGCCAGGTTTATCCCAGGCAGATTTACCCCAGCCAGGTTTATCCCAGCCAGGTTTATCCTGGATTTACCCCAGCCAGGTTTATCCCAGGCAGGTTTACCTCAGGCAGGTTTATCTTAGATTTATCCCGGACAGGTTTATGCTGCGTTTATCCTGGGCAGGTTTATCCTGAGCAGGTTTATTGCAGACAGGTTTATCCTGGGTTTATTCCAGGCAGGTTTATCCTGGGTTTATCCCAGACAGGTTTATCCTGGGCAGGTTTATCCTGGACAGCTTTATCTCAGGCAGATTTTCCCAGATTTATCCCAGGCAGGTTTATCCTGAGCAGGTTTATCCCGGGCAGGTTTATCTCAGGTTTACCTCAGGCAGGTTTGTCGTGGATTTATCCTGGGCAGGTTTATCGCAAACAGGTTTATCCCGGGCGGGTTTATCCCAGACATTTTTATCCCGGGCAGGTTTATCCCAGGCAGGTTTATCCC
>NW_024369374.1:1208-25327 GCF_014805655.1 Passer montanus
GGATCACTGGGAATGGGGTCACTGGGAACGGGATCATTGGGAATGGGGTCACTGGGAATGGGATCATCCAGAATGGGATCACTGGGAATGGGATCACTGGGAATGGGATCACTGGGAACAGGATCACTGGGATTAGGATCACTGGGAATGGGGTCACTGGGAACGGGATCACTGGGAATGGGATCACTGGGAACCGCATCACTGGGAATGGGATCACTGGTAACGGGATCACTGGGAATGGGATCACTGGGAACCGCATCACTGGGAATGGGATCACTGGGAACGGGCTCACTGGGAATGGGGTCACTGGGAATGGGGTCACTGGGAATGGGATCACTGGGAACAGGGTCACCGGGATCAGGATCACTGGGAATGGGGTCACTGGGAACGGGATCACTGGGAACGGGGTCACTGGGAACGGGGTCACCGGGGTCAGGATCCCCACGGGGCAGATCCAGGTGCTCCATGATCCATTCCCGAGGGACCGGGGGATCTGGGATGAGGCTGCTCCACCGCAGCGGAGCAGGGCTGGCACTTGGTCCCCTCGCACTCACACAGTGACACAGCTCTGTCCCCTCAGGGCCACATTTCTGTCCCTCAGGGTCACACTCTTGTCCCCTCCAGGGCCACATTTCTGTCCCTCAGGGTGACCTTTCTGTTCCTCAGGGTGACATTTCTGTCCCTCAGGGTCACATTTCTGTCCCCTCCTGGGCGCCCCGCCCCCCAGCCCGGCGCTCCGCGGTTTGTCCCCTCCCCGCCCCCCCCGGGGCTTTGGGGTCACCTCGCTGTCCCCACCCCCAAGGCGGGGGATCCTTTTGGGGGGACCCGGCTCCTTTCGGGGCTGGGGAAGGAATTTTGGGCTCCTCCAGCCCGTTTTGGGGTGGAGCCCCCCCGGCTCCCCCGTGCGGCTCCTCCCGCGCCCCAAAATCCCGGGGAGCGCGGCGGTGACGTCACTGCCAACCCGCGGCCATCCCAAAATCCGCCCGGGCAGGGCGGACCTGCCGGGCCGGCTCATCCTCATCCCGCGGGGATCCCGGCGTATCCCGGCCGATCCCATCGGATTCCGGCCGATCCCGGGCGATCCCAGCGGGATTCCAGCCGATCCCATCGGATCCCGGCCGATCCCGGGCGATCCCAGCGGGATTCCAGCCGATCCCATCGGATCCCGGCCGATCCCAGCGGGATCCCAGCCGATCCCATCTGATCCCGGCCGATCCCGGCCGATCCCAGCACCGGAAAGGGAAACTGAGGCGGAGGGGACACGTGAGGTCCCAAAAAAGCCTCTTGCGACACCCCGGGAATGAGTCAGCCCCGAACGCCCCGGGATTGCCGCAAAACCGGGATGGGAGCGGTCCCGAGGGGGTCGGGGACATTCCCGGCTGGATTTGGGGACATTTGGGGTCTGTGGAAAAGGAAAGCCGCATCCAAAGGGTCCCGCTTTGGCCAAAGGGGGGTTGGAGATCCCAAAAAAAAAAGGGGGGGATTTAGCCCAAACTGGGGCTGGGGCATCCAGTGATTTTATGGATCTGGTGTCCCTCAGGATGCAGAATTTTGGGACACGGGAAGTGTTGCCTTCCTGGTGTCCCTCAATCCCAGATCCAGAACTTTGGGACGTGAGGTGTCCCATTCCCAGTGTCCTGTTCCCAGTGTCCCTCAGGATCCAGATTTTTGGGACATGGGATATCCTTTCTCCAGTGTCCCGTTCCCGGCTGTCACTCAGTCTCGGGATCCCAGATCCGGATTTTTGGGACATGGGGTGTCCCGTTCCCGGTGTCCCGTTCCCGGTGTCCCGTTCCCGGCTGTCACTCAGTCCCGGGATCCCAGATCTGGATTTTTGGGACACGGGGTGTCCCATTCCCGGTGTCCCGTTCCCGCTGTCCCGTTCCCGGTGTCCCGTTCCCGGCTGTCACTCAGTCCCGGGATCCCAGATCTGGATTTTTGGGACACGGGGTGTCCCATTCCCGGTGTCCCGTTCCCGCTGTCCCGTTCCCGGTGTCCCGTTCCCGGCTGTCACTCAGTCCCGGGATCCCAGATCTGGATTTTTGGGACACGGGGTGTCCCATTCCCGGTGTCCCGTTCCCGCTGTCCCGTTCCCGGTGTCCCGTTCCCGGCTGTCACTCAGTCCCGGGATCCCAGATCTGGATTTTTGGGACACGGGGTGTCCCATTCCCGGTGTCCCGTTCCCGCTGTCCCGTTCCCGGTGTCCCGTTCCCGGCTGTCACTCAGTCCCGGGATCCCAGATCTGGATTTTTGGGACACGGGGTGTCCCATTCCCGGTGTCCCGTTCCCGCTGTCCCGTTCCCGGTGTCCCGTTCCCGGCTGTCACTCAGTCCCGGGATCCCAGATCTGGATTTTTGGGACACGGGGTGTCCCATTCCCGGTGTCCCGTTCCCGCTGTCCCGTTCCCGGTGTCCCGTTCCCGGCTGTCACTCAGTCCCGGGATCCCAGATCTGGATTTTTGGGACACGGGGTGTCCCATTCCCGGTGTCCCGTTCCCGCTGTCCCGTTCCCGGTGTCCCGTTCCCGGCTGTCACTCAGTCCCGGGATCCCAGATCTGGATTTTTGGGACACGGGGTGTCCCATTCCCGGTGTCCCGTTCCCGCTGTCCCGTTCCCGGTGTCCCGTTCCCGGCTGTCACTCAGTCCCGGGATCCCAGATCTGGATTTTTGGGACACGGGGTGTCCCATTCCCGGTGTCCCGTTCCCGCTGTCCCGTTCCCGGTGTCCCGTTCCCGGCTGTCACTCAGTCCCGGGATCCCAGATCTGGATTTTTGGGACACGGGGTGTCCCATTCCCGGTGTCCCGTTCCCGCTGTCCCGTTCCCGGTGTCCCGTTCCCGGCTGTCACTCAGTCCCGGGATCCCAGATCTGGATTTTTGGGACACGGGGTGTCCCATTCCCGGTGTCCCGTTCCCGCTGTCCCGTTCCCGGTGTCCCGTTCCCGGCTGTCACTCAGTCCCGGGATCCCAGATCTGGATTTTTGGGACACGGGGTGTCCCATTCCCGGTGTCCCGTTCCCGCTGTCCCGTTCCCGGTGTCCCGTTCCCGGCTGTCACTCAGTCCCGGGATCCCAGATCTGGATTTTTGGGACACGGGGTGTCCCATTCCCGGTGTCCCGTTCCCGCTGTCCCGTTCCCGGTGTCCCGTTCCCGGCTGTCACTCAGTCCCGGGATCCCAGATCTGGATTTTTGGGACACGGGGTGTCCCATTCCCGGTGTCCCGTTCCCGCTGTCCCGTTCCCGGTGTCCCGTTCCCGGCTGTCACTCAGTCCCGGGATCCCAGATCTGGATTTTTGGGACACGGGGTGTCCCATTCCCGGTGTCCCGTTCCCGCTGTCCCGTTCCCGGTGTCCCGTTCCCGGCTGTCACTCAGTCCCGGGATCCCAGATCTGGATTTTTGGGACACGGGGTGTCCCATTCCCGGTGTCCCGTTCCCGCTGTCCCGTTCCCGGTGTCCCGTTCCCGGCTGTCACTCAGTCCCGGGATCCCAGATCTGGATTTTTGGGACACGGGGTGTCCCATTCCCGGTGTCCCGTTCCCGCTGTCCCGTTCCCGGTGTCCCGTTCCCGGCTGTCACTCAGTCCCGGGATCCCAGATCTGGATTTTTGGGACACGGGGTGTCCCATTCCCGGTGTCCCGTTCCCGCTGTCCCGTTCCCGGTGTCCCGTTCCCGGCTGTCACTCAGTCCCGGGATCCCAGATCTGGATTTTTGGGACACGGGGTGTCCCATTCCCGGTGTCCCGTTCCCGCTGTCCCGTTCCCGGTGTCCCGTTCCCGGCTGTCACTCAGTCCCGGGATCCCAGATCTGGATTTTTGGGACACGGGGTGTCCCATTCCCGGTGTCCCGTTCCCGCTGTCCCGTTCCCGGTGTCCCGTTCCCGGCTGTCACTCAGTCCCGGGATCCCAGATCTGGATTTTTGGGACACGGGGTGTCCCATTCCCGGTGTCCCGTTCCCGCTGTCCCGTTCCCGGTGTCCCGTTCCCGGCTGTCACTCAGTCCCGGGATCCCAGATCTGGATTTTTGGGACACGGGGTGTCCCATTCCCGGTGTCCCGTTCCCGCTGTCCCGTTCCCGGTGTCCCGTTCCCGGCTGTCACTCAGTCCCGGGATCCCAGATCTGGATTTTTGGGACACGGGGTGTCCCATTCCCGGTGTCCCGTTCCCGCTGTCCCGTTCCCGGTGTCCCGTTCCCGGCTGTCACTCAGTCCCGGGATCCCAGATCTGGATTTTTGGGACACGGGGTGTCCCATTCCCGGTGTCCCGTTCCCGCTGTCCCGTTCCCGGTGTCCCGTTCCCGGCTGTCACTCAGTCCCGGGATCCCAGATCTGGATTTTTGGGACACGGGGTGTCCCATTCCCGGTGTCCCGTTCCCGCTGTCCCGTTCCCGGTGTCCCGTTCCCGGCTGTCACTCAGTCCCGGGATCCCAGATCTGGATTTTTGGGACACGGGGTGTCCCATTCCCGGTGTCCCGTTCCCGCTGTCCCGTTCCCGGTGTCCCGTTCCCGGCTGTCACTCAGTCCCGGGATCCCAGATCTGGATTTTTGGGACACGGGGTGTCCCATTCCCGGTGTCCCGTTCCCGCTGTCCCGTTCCCGGTGTCCCGTTCCCGGCTGTCACTCAGTCCCGGGATCCCAGATCTGGATTTTTGGGACACGGGGTGTCCCATTCCCGGTGTCCCGTTCCCGCTGTCCCGTTCCCGGTGTCCCGTTCCCGGCTGTCACTCAGTCCCGGGATCCCAGATCTGGATTTTTGGGACACGGGGTGTCCCATTCCCGGTGTCCCGTTCCCGCTGTCCCGTTCCCGGTGTCCCGTTCCCGGCTGTCACTCAGTCCCGGGATCCCAGATCTGGATTTTTGGGACACGGGGTGTCCCATTCCCGGGGATCCTTTTGGGGGGACCCGGCTCCTTTCGGGGCTGGGGAAGGAATTTTGGGCTCCTCCAGCCCGTTTTGGGGTGGAGCCCCCCCGGCTCCCCCGTGCGGCTCCTCCCGCGCCCCAAAATCCCGGGGAGCGCGGCGGTGACGTCACTGCCAACCCGCGGCCATCCCAAAATCCGCCCGGGCAGGGCGGACCTGCCGGGCCGGCTCATCCTCATCCCGCGGGGATCCCGGCGTATCCCGGCCGATCCCGGGCGATCCCATCGGATCCCGGCCGATCCCAGCGGGATCCCAGCCGATCCCATCTGATCCCGGCCGATCCCGGCCGATCCCAGCACCGGAAAGGGAAACTGAGGCGGAGGGGACACGTGAGGTCCCAAAAAAGCCTCTTGCGACACCCCGGGAATGAGTCAGCCCCGAACGCCCCGGGATTGCCGCAAAACCGGGATGAGAGCGGTCCCGAGGGGGTCGGGGACATTCCCGGCTGGATTTGGGGACATATGGGGTTTGTGGAAAAGGAAATCCGCATCCAAAGGGTCCCGCTTTGGCCAAAGGGGGGTTGGAGATCCCAAAAAAAAAAGGGGGGGATTTAGCCCAAACTGGGGCTGGGGCATCCAGTGATTTTATGGATCTGGTGTCCCTCAGGATGCAGAATTTTGGGACACGGGAAGTGTTGCCTTCCTGGTGTCCCTCAATCCCAGATCCAGAACTTTGGGACGTGAGGTGTCCCATTCCCAGTGTCCTGTTCCCAGTGTCCCTCAGGATCCAGATTTTTGGGACATGGGATATCCTTTCTCCAGTGTCCCGTTCCCGGCTGTCACTCAGTCTCGGGATCCCAGATCCGGATTTTTGGGACATGGATTGTCCCATTCCCGGTGTCCCGTTCCCGGTGTCCCGTTCCGGCTGTCACTCAGGATCCAGAGTTTTGGGACATGGGGTGTCCCGTTCCCGGTGTCCCGTTCCCGGTGTCCCGTTCCCGGCTGTCACTCAGTCCCGGGATCCCAGATCTGGATTTTTGGGACACGGGGTGTCCCATTCCCGGTGTCCCGTTCCCGGCTGTCGCTCATTCCCGGTGTCCCGTTCCCGGCTGTCACTCGGTCCCGGTGTCCTACTCCCGGTGTCCCGTTCCCGGTGTCCCGTTCCGGCTGTCACTCAGGATCCAGAGTTTTGGGACATGGGGTGTCCCGTTCCCGGTGTCCCGTTCCCGGTGTCCCGTTCCCGGCTGTCACTCAGTCCCGGGATCCCAGATCTGGAGTTTTGGTACACGCTGTCTCTCATTCCCGGTGTCCCGTTCCCGGCTGTCGCTCATTCCCGCTGTCCCGTTCCCGGTGTCCCGTTCCCGGCTGTCGCTCATTCCCGGTGTCCCGTTCCCGGCTGTCGCTCAGTCCCGGGATCCCAGCCAGGCTGGCTCAGGCCGGGGCAGCCCCAGCGGTGTCCCCTTCCCTGGGGACATCCCGGCCCGGCGGTGTCACCTGGGGGCGCTGCTGGCCCAGGGCTTGGCCCCGCGTTTCGGGATTATTTCGGGATGATCCCGATCCCGATCCCTGCCCTGGCCCCTCCCAGGTGGGCCGACAACTTCAGCGCTCCCGGCTGCGATGGGACGGCGGAGCACAAATTCCAGCACCCCTTCCTGCAGGTGAGATTCCCGATCCCAGCCCTATTCCCGATCCCAGCCCCATTCCCGATCCCAGCACCCCTTCCTGCAGGTGAGATTCCCGATCCCAGCCCTATTCCCGATCCCAGCCCCATTCCCGATCCCAGCACCCCTTCCTGCAGGTGAGATTCCCGACCCCAGCCCCATTCCTGATCCCAATCCCAATACCCCTTCCTGCAGGTGAGATACCCCAGCCCCATTCCCGACCCCAGCCCCATTCCTGGTCCCAACCCCATTCCTACAGGTGAGATTCCTGATCCCAGCCCAGGTCCCAGTTCCAGCCCCATTCCCAATCCCAACACCCATTCGTGCAGGTGAGATTCCCGATCCCAACCCCATTCCTGACCCCAGCCCCATTCCCGATCCCAACCCCATTCCCGATTCCAGCCCAGTTCCCAATTCCAGCCCCATTCCTGATCCCAGCCCACTTCCCAATTCCAGCCCCATTCCCAATTACAACCCCTTCCTGCAGGTGAGATTCCCAATCCCAGCCCCATTCCGGATTTGAGCCCAGTTCCCAATCCCGACACCCATTCCTGCAGGTGAGATTCTCAATTCCAGCCCCATTCCTGCAGGCGAACCCCAATATTCCCATTTCCAGCCCCCATTCCTATACTTGTACCCCATGTACCCCATTATTCCCATTTCTAACCCCCATCCCTAAAGGTGAACCCCATTATTCCCGTTTCCAGCCCCATTCCTGTACATGTACCCCATTATTCCCATTTCCAGCCCCATTCCTACAGGTGAACCCCATTATTCCCATTTCTAACCCCCATCCCTAAAGGTGAACCCCATTATTCCCATTTCTAACCCCCATCCCTAAAGGTGAACCCCATTATTCCTGTTTCCAGCCCCATTCCTGTACTTGTACCCCATTATTCCCATTTCCAACCCCCCATTCCTACAGGTAAACCCAATTATTCCCATTTCCAGCCCCCATTCCTATACTTGTACCCCATTACTCCCATTTCCAGCCCCATTCCTGTACTTGTACCCCATTGTTCCCGTTTTCAGCCCCATTCCTATGAGTGGACCCCAATATTCCCATTTCCAGCCCCATTCCTATACTTGTATCCCCTTATTCCCGTTTCCAGCCCCATTCCTGTGGATGAACCCTATTATACCCATTTCCAGCCCCAATCTTGTACTTGTACCCCATTATTCCCATTTCCAACCCCAATCCTGTACATGTACCCCATTATTCCCATTTCCAGCCCCATTCCTGTACTTGTACCCCATTATTCCCATTTCCCCCCCCATTCCTACCCCCGATCCCTTTCCCACCTCCCAGCCCCCGTTCCCAGCCGGCGCCGTGTCCCTCATCCCCCAGGCCGCCGGGATGTTCCTGGGGGAGCTTTCCTGCCTCCCGGTGTTCCACCTGCTGCTCCTGCGGGATCGGCGCCGCGCGGCTCCGGCCCCGGCCCCGGCCCCATCCCGACCCTTCCACCCGCTGCTGTTCCTGCCCCCGGCCCTGTGCGACATGGCGGGCACCAGCATCATGTACGTGGGTGAGTCCACGCCAGAATTCCCGCCGGGATCCGACGGAACCCCGTGAACCGCGGAATTTCTGGAAGTTTCCGCCGGGCCCTGAGCGCTTTTCCCGCAGCGTTGAACATGACCAGCGCCTCCAGCTTCCAGATGCTGCGGGGCTCCCTCATCATCTTCACCGGGCTCCTCTCCGTGGCGTTCCTGGGCCGGCGGCTGGAGTGGAGCCACTGGTCGGGAATTCTGCTCACCATCCTGGGGCTGGCGCTGGTGGGGCTGGCGGATCTGCGCGGCAGCGGCGGCACCGAGCACGGGCTGGCCGACGTCGTCACGGGTATCCCGGGAATGCCGGGGCACCGGGACGCGGGCTGGCACCGCGGGAATGCCGGGAATGCCGGGGCCCCGGGACATGGGCTGGCACCGTGGGAATGCCGGGAATGCCGGGGCCCCGGGACATGGGCTGGCACCGTGGGAATGCCGGGAATGCCGGGGCCCCGGGACATGGGCTGGCACCGCGGGAATGCCGGGAATGCCGGGGCACCGCGACATGGGCTGGCACCGCGGGTATCCCGGGAATGCCGGGGCACCGGGACATGGGCTGGTTGATGTCATTGCGGGTATCCCGGGAATGCCGGGGCACCGGGAGACGGGCTGGCATCATGGGTATTCCGGGAATGCCAGGGCACTGGGACACGGGCTGACACTCTGGGAATGTCGGGAATGCCGGAGCACTGGGACACGGGCTGGTATCCTGGGAATGCCAGGGCACTGGGACACAGGCTGGTATCACGGGTATCCCGGGAATGCCGGGGCATCGGGACATGGGCTGGCACCGTGGGTGTCTCGGGAATGCCGGGGCACTGGGACACGGGCTGGCATTGCGGGAATGCCGGGGCACTGGGACACGGGCTGGCATTGCGGGAATGCCGGGGCAGTGGGACATGGGCTGGCACCGTGGGTATCCCGGGAATGCTGGGGCAGTGGGATGGCCTTGGGATGGTGGGATCACTCCTTGGGATGCTGGCGTCACTCCTTGGAATGGTGGGATCACTCCTTGGAATGGTGGGAAAAATCCTTGGAATGCTGGGATCACTCCATGGATTGGTGGGATCACTCAATGGGATGGTGGCATCAGTCCAAGGATTGGTGGGATCACTCCATGGGATGGTGGGATCACTCCAAGGATTGGTGGGATCACTCCATGGATTGGTGGGATCACTTAAGCACAGACAAACGACTTCCCAACTAATTAAAGCTGCAAAGAAGCGTGGGCACGAGAGGAATATTGGAATATTTTCCCAAAGCCATGGTGGGGAGTCACAGACTCCTCCTTTGTTTTAGTTTTCCTGATATTTTTGTTGCTCTTTAACCAGAGTACGTGATTCCTGCCAGAGACATTTCTCACTGAACTCATTAACTCATTAACGATCTTAACTAAAACATGCGGTATTTCACGCAGACTCCTCCTTTGTTTATCCAAAAATGTTTTTACATATCCACCAGGTTTTTAAGGACACATAATACGTATTAATTACCTGCCTGCTTCATATTGCAAT
This sequence comes from Passer montanus, assembly GCF_014805655.1. Taxonomy (NCBI): domain Eukaryota; kingdom Metazoa; phylum Chordata; class Aves; order Passeriformes; family Passeridae; genus Passer; species Passer montanus. Next base: position 10,780 of record NW_024369374.1, read on the forward strand.
TAGCTGAATATTCATTACGGCTGCATAATTGTTCTCCCTTGATTGGGTCGGTGGGGTTTTGACATGAGGCAGTGGGCGTGTGGGAGGAAGAAAATCATCTTCCTCACGGCGAACTCTTCACCCACGGCCAGTCGGACCTTTTGACCTGCTGGTCACGCTCTAAGCCCGTCCTAACTCTTAGGTTATTCCTAAGGACGGGTTTTTTATGGCTCCTGCCCTTTTACCACGCTCCATCTGCCCCCTGTCGCTCCTAATTTTAGTTTTCCTGATATTTTTGTTGCTCTTTAACCAGAGTACGTGATTCCTGCCAGAGACATTTCTCACTGAACTCATTAACTCATTAACGATCTTAACTAAAACATGCGGTATTTCACTGTCTTAATTGTATTTCCAGCCGGCTCCTCCACTCACCTGCACTTTTCAATTAGCCTGATTACATTTCCAGCTGGCCCCTGGACTCATCACTCCTTGGAATGGGGGGAAAACTTCTTGGAATGGGGGGAGTCACTCCTTGGGATGGGGGGAATCACTCCTTGGAATGGGGGGAATCACTCCTTGGGATGGGGGGAATCACTCCTTGGAATGCAGGATCACTCCATGGAGTTGCAGGGGGGGTCATTTTTCTCCCACTTTCCTCCTCTCTTCCTTTTCCCTGTTTTCCCCCTTGTTATCCCTGCTGTTATCCAGGTTTTCCCTGTTGTTTTTCCTGTTTTCCCTGTTGTTATCCTGGTTTTCTCTGGTTTTCCTATTGTTTTCCCTGTTGTTTTCCCTGTTTTTTCCCTGTTGTTATCCCATTTTTCCCTGTCATTATCCCTGTTGTTTTACCTGTTGTTTTCCCTGTTTTTTCCCCTGTTGTTATCCCTGTTGTTTTCCCTGTTGTTATCCCGGTTTTCCCTGGTTTTTTCCCTGTTGTTTTCTTTGGTTTTTTTCCCTGTTGTTTTCCCTGTTATCTTGATTTTCTCTGTTGTTATCCCGGTTTTCCCTGTTTTTTTCCCTGTTGTTTTCCCTGGTTTTTTCCCCCTGTTGTTTTCCCAATTTTCCCTGGTTTTTTCCCTATTCTTTTCCCTGTTTTTTTCCCTGTTTTTTCCCTGTTTTTTTCCCCCTGTTGTTATCCAAATTTTCCCTGTTCTTTTCCCTGTTTTTTCCCCTGTTGTTATCCCTGTTCTCCCTGTTGTTTCCCCTGTTTTTTTCCCAATTTTCCCTGTTCTTTTCCCTGTTTTTTTCCCTGTTGTTTTCCCTGGTTTTTTTTCCCCTGTTGTTATCCCAATTTTCCCTGTTCTTTTCCCCGTTCTTTTCCCTGTTGTTTCCCCTGTTTTTTTCCCAATTTTCCCTGTTCTTTTCCCTGTTTTTTTCCCTGTTCTTTTCCCCGTTCTTTTCCCCATTGTTATCCCGATTTTCTCTGTTGCTTTCCCCATTCTTTTCCCTGTTGTTATCCCGATTTTCCCATTGTTACCCCGTTTTTCCCTCTTTTCCCAGGTGACCTCCTGATCCTGCTGGCCCAAGGCATCGTGTCCATCCAGATGGTGCTGGAGGAGAAATTCATCTTCAGCCACGACGTCCACCCGCTGCGCGCCGTGGGCACCGAAGGTCCGCGATCCCCCCCGCTCCCCGAAATCCCCGAATCCCCTCCAGCGGGAATTCCGCAGAAAAGATCCGCGGAAAAGATCCGTGGAAAAGATCCGCGGAAAAGATCTGTGGAAAAGATCCGCGGAAAAGACGCGAAACTCCCCGCAGGTCTCTTCGGCTTCTCCATCCTGGCGCTGCTGCTGGCGCCGCTGTCCTTCATCCCGGCGGGCCGGCTCTCCGGGAACCCGCGCGGCGCGCTGGAGGATCCCGCGGACGCCTGGTGCCAGATCCGCCGGGATCCCCGGATCCTGGCGCCGCTGCTGGCCAACGTGGGCAGCATCTCCTTCTTCAACTTCGCGGGGCTCAGCGTGACGCGGGAGCTGAGCGCGACCACGCGCACGGTGCTGGACAGCCTGCGCACGCTGCTGGTCTGGGCGCTCAGCCTGGCGCTCAGCTGGGAGCACTTCCACGCCCTCCAGATCCCGGGGTTCGCCCTGCTCCTGGCCGGAGCCGCGCTCTACAACGGCCTGCACCGCGCCCTGCGCCGCGCCGGGAATAACGGGGACACCGGGAATAATAACGGGGACAGCGGGAATAGCGGGGACAGCGGCCAGGAGAGGGAAGCGCTGCTGGGAGGGGATGGGGACGGTGACAACAGCCAGGGATGAGCGGAGGTTCCTTGGGATCGGCGTGGCGCGGAGTGGGATTGGGAATTGTCCCCGCAGGGAATGTCGGCCAGGGGTGGAGAGGCTGTGCCGGCTCTTCCCGCTGGGATACGGACCCACAGCCAGCTGTGCTGGAGCCTCTGCCCCATTCCCAGAGGATTGGGATTGGGATTGGGGCCACAGCCAGCTCTCCTGAGCCTCTGCCCCATTCCCTTGGGATTGGGATTGGGATTGGGGCCACAGCCAGCTCTCCTGAGCCTCTGCCCGATTCCCTTGGGATTGGGACTGGATTGGGGTTGGGATTGGGATTGGGATGGGGATTGGGATTGGGATGGGGATTGGGATTGGGATTGGGGCCACAGCCAGCTCTCCTGAGCCTCTGCCCAATTCCCTTGGGATTGGGACTGGATTGGGATTGGGGTTGGGATTGGGATTGGGATTGGGGCCGCAGCTGGCTGTGCCAGAGCCTCTGCCCCATTCCCAGGGGATTGGGACTGGATTGGGATTGGGATTGGGGGCCACAGCCGGCTCTGCCGGAGCCTCTGCCCCATTCCCAGGGGATTGGGATGGGATTGAGACTGGATTGGGATGGCATTGGGATTAGGATTGGGTTTGGGATTGGGATGGGTTTGAGCCTGGATCCACTCCCTTCCCAACCCATGTTCCCAATAAAGCCCCTCTGCCCATTCCATGGGGAGCTCTGGGGGGATCCTGCAGGACTTTGGGAATTCTCAGGGATGGCAAAGGACAGGGACTGTCCCCAGGGGTGTCCCAGCAGGATTTATTCCCCAGGGTCTCATCTGGGGGATCAGGACATGGCAGTTCCCCTGGCAGGGAAGCTCTTCCCTGGCCATGAGGGCCTGGAGGTCCCATCCCGATGGGATCCGGCTGATCCTCGGTGTCCCATGGGATGGGGACAGGCCCTGGCACTGGGATCCGTGAACTGGGACAGGCCCTGGCACTGGGATCCGTGTCCATGGCACTGGGACAGGCCCTGGCACTGGGATCCGTGTCCATGGCACTGGGACAGGCCCTGGCACTGGGATCCGTGTCCATGATCTGGGATAGGCCCTGGCACTGGGATCCGTGTCCATGATCTGGGATAGGCCCTGGCACTGGGATCCGTGTCCAGGATCTGGGATAGGCCCTGGCACTGGGATCCGTGTCCAGGATCTGGGATAGGCCCTGGCACTGGGATCCGTGTCCAGGATCTGGGATAGGCCCTGGCACTGGGATCCGTGTCCATGATCTGGGACAGGCCCTGGCACTGGGATCCATGAACTGGGACAGGCCCTGGCATTGGGATCCAGGCACTGGGACAGGTTCTGGCACTGGGATCCATGAACTGGGACAGGCCCTGGCACTGGGATCCATGTCCATGGCACTGGGACAGGCCCTGGCACTGGGATCCATGAACTGGGACAGGCCCTGGCATTGGGATCCAGGCACTGGGACAGGCCCTGGCACTGGGATCCAGGTACTGGGACAGGCCCTGACACTGGGATTGTGAACTGGGACAGGCCCTGGCACTGGGATCCATGTCCATGGCACTGGGACAGGCCCTGGCACTGGGATCCAGGCACTGGGACAGGCCCTGGCACTGGGATCCGTGTCCATGGGATGGGCACAGATTCCCAATCCTGGGTGGCTCCTGCTGGATCAGATTTGGGAACAGATCCTCATTCCTCAACTCCACAATTCCACAATGACGGAACAGCAGAAAATTCCGAGGCAGTTTTTCCTCCTTCTTCCCTCAGGATTATCCCAAAAACTCCAGAGGCAGAGCCAGGGCGTTCAACTCTACCTTTATTTTCCGTTTGGGGCCCCGCAGGCTCCCGGCAGCAGGAAGGGTTAGGAGGGGAGGGCTGGCAGCCATGGTGCCAATTCCCCCTGGGAAGGGGGATCCGGAGGGGCGGCAGCAATGCCCGGCTACTCTCTGGGAAGGAAGGAAGGAAAATTCGGGATGAGCCCGACTGGGGATGAGCTGTTATCCACGGGGGGGTTCGGGGAGGTCCCAAAGGACTCACACGGCGTTCTCCTTGAAGCGCTGCAGCGCCTGCTGCGCCACGCTCTCCATGAAGCGGGGGTCGTCCCAGGGGATGTCCCCGGGCACGGTCAGCGCCAGCGGCTCCGAGTCGAAGAGCTGCACGGTCACCTGCGTGTCCGGCGGCGACGAGGGATCCTCGGGATTCGGAGCCTTGGACAGCACCTGGAACCGCCACGCCGGGGTCATCCCGCGGCAGGTTCTGGGTTTGTCAAGTCGGGAGAGCCCCGGGAGGGCCCCTGACCTTGGCTCCCGGCCCATCCCGGCATCCGGCAGAGCAATTCCCAGCCGGAGCACAAAGAGCCCTTTGTGGCCCTGTCCCACTTTCTGCCTGCCCAGTTCCCAGCCCTGTTCCCGGCCCCAGTCCTCACCGTGGTGACCTGCAGGAAGCCGTCGGATCCCATGGAATGGTTGGCCAGGCGGGACACCCAGCCGAACTGGCGGTTCAGCTGGTCCAGCAGGCCGGAGGTGTTGAGCATTTCCTCCTGGAACTCCCGGAGCAGGGAATCGTAGCGGCGCGTGAAGCGCTCGGCCACGCGCACCGCGTCCTCCAGCTGCTCCCGCAGCTCCTGCTGCGAGGGATCCTCCTGCCCGCAGTCTGGGATGGCGTGGGATGGGGTCAGCACGGCCCTGGGGGGTTCATCCCACCCCGCCCCATCCCATCCTGCCCCATCCCATCCCCTCAGACCCCAAAATGCACCCCCAAAACCCCCCCGACCCACCACATGCACCCCAAACTCTGAATTGTGCCCCCCATCCCCGCTCCCATTCCCATCTCCAGTCCCATCACCATTCCTGTTCCCATTCCCATCCCTGTTCTCACTCTCACTCCCATTCCCTTTCCTGTTCCCATTCCCATCCCCATCTGCATCCCTGTTCCTGTTCCATCCCCGTTCCCTTTCCCATCCCATTCCCATCCCTGTCCCCATTTTCAGCTTCCCATTCCCATTCCCAGTTTTCCATCTCCTTTCCCGTCCCATTCCCATCCCCATTCCTGTTCCCATTCCCATCTGCATCCCTTTTTCTGTTCCATTCCCATTCGCATCCCCATTCCCAGTTTTCCATCTCCTTTCCCATCCCCATCCCTGTTCCCGTTCCCATTCCCGTCCCTGTTCCCATTCCCATCCCCATCCCTGTTTCTGTTCCATCCCCATTCCCATTCCCATCCCTATTCCCATCCCCACCCCCATTCCTGTCCCTCTTCCCATTCCCATTCCTCATTCCCATCCCCATCCCTGTTTCTTTCCATCCCCATTCCCAGTTTTCCATCCCCATCCCCAATCTCATTCCCATTCTCGTCCTAATCCCCATCCCCGTTCCCATCCCCGTTCCCATCCCTGTTCCCATCCCCATTCCCGTTCCCATTCCCATCCCCATCCCTGTCCCCATTTCCCATCCCCATCCCCATCCCAAATCCCATCCCCCTCCCTGTTTCTGTTCCATCCCCATTCCCAGTTTTCCATCCCCAATCTCATTCCCATCCTCGTCCTAATCCCCATCCCTGTTCCCATCCCCATCCCTGTCCCCATTCCCATTCCCATCCCTGTTCCCATTCCCGTCCCGGTTCCCGTTCCCATCCCTGTCCGCATTTCCATTCCCATGCCCATCCCTTTTCCCATTCTCATCCCCATTCCTGTTCCCCATCCCCATCGTTCCCATTCCTGTTCCCATCCCCATTCCCGTTCCTATCCCCGTTCCCATTCCCGTTCCATCCCCATTCCCATTCCCGTTCCATCCCCATTCCCATTCCCGTTCCCATCCCCATTCCCATTCCCGTTCCATCCCCATTCCCATTCCCGTTCCCATCCCCATTCCCATTCCCGTTCCCGTTCCCATTCCCGTTCCCATCCCCATTCCCGCTCCTATCCCCATTCCCATTCCCCATCCCCATTCCCATCCCCATCCCACCCCCATTCCCATTCCCGTTCCCTGTGCCCATTCCCACCCCCATTCCCATTCCTGTCCCTGTTCCCATCCCCAGTTCCCATCCCAGTTCCCATTCCCATTCCCCATTCCCGTTCCCATCCCCATCCCCATCCCACCCCATCCCTTCCCCATTCCTGTTCCCATTCCCATCCCTATCCCCATCCCCAGTTCCCATCCCCAATCCCATCCCCATCCCCGTTCCCGTTCCCATCCCCATTCCCGTCCCCATCCCTATCCCCATCCCCAGTTCCCGTCCCCGTTCCCATTCCCATTCCCATCCCCGTTCCCGTCCCCGTTCCCGGCTCACCCAGGGCCAGGATCTCCCGGCACTGCTCGCACTCATCCCGCATCCGCAGGCAGCCGGCCGAGTTCCGCCGGATCTCCCGGCAAACCATCCGGTCATCGCTGAAATTCCGGGATTCTGCGGGAATTCCGGGCCGGCCTCAGCTCCCCAAATCCCCCCCGCTGCCAGAAAAGCCATTTTTTCCCTGGAATTTGGGCCCCTCCCGTCCCCAGGGCTGCGTTGGCAGACGGTGACGGCACCGGCTGTGACATTCCCAAAAAAAACATCGGCTGCAATCCCCAAGAAAACCAAACGGCAAAAAGACATCGGCTGTAATCCCAAAAAAAAACAAACAGCAAAAAAACATCGGCAGCAATCCCGAAAAAAAGGCAACCAGCAAAAAAACATCGGCAGCAATCCAAAAAAACAACCTAACATCTGCAACATTCCCAAAAAAAACCACCTGCAATATTCCTTAAAAAAACCACATGCAATATTCCCAAAAAACCCAAACACCTGCGAGATTCCCTCCAAAAAAAATCAGCAGCATTCCCAGAAAAACCAAATATTTGCAACATTCCCAAGAAAACCATCAGCAGCATTCCCAGAAAAAAAAAACCACCCACAACATTCCCAACAAAACCCCACTCCTGTGCTGGCAGCTGGGATCGAGGTGGGAAAACACCCCAAACCCCAGCCCACCACCAGTGGAGCTCCTGACTCCCAGGTTTCCATGGGAATTCCCGTTAGGGAACCCTCTGAATCCTCCAAAGTCGCAAAGGATTTTCTGGGAATCTTTTCTCAGAATCCTCTGAATCCTCCAAAGTTGCAAAGGATTTTCTTTTCTCAGAATCCTCCAAAGTCGCAAAGGATTTTCTGGGAATCTTTTCTCAGAATCCTCAGAAGTCCCAAAGGATTTTCTGGGAATCTTTTCTCAGAATAATCCTCAGAAGTTTTGAGGATTTTCTGGGAATCTTTTCTTAGACTCCTCCAAAGTTGCAAAGGATTTTCTGGGAATCTTTTCTCAGAATCCTCAGAATCCTCTAAAGTTCAAAAGGATTTTCTGGGAATCCTTTCTCAGAATCCTCCAAAGCTGCAAAGGATTTTCTGGGAATCTTTCCTCAGAATAATCCTCAGAAGTTTCGAGGATTCTCGACAACTCTTTCCCCTAAACCCACCGGAATTTGGGATCCCCCACCGGCGACCCCGCTTCCCTCCCTCCTACCTGTCGCGAACTCTCCGGAGAGATTCTCCCAGCCGCCCTGGGCGTCCTCCAGCATGCGCTGGGTGATCTGGAAGAGCGGCTGGAAGAGCTGCTGGAAGCCGCCGTGGCGGTGCGGGAAGAAGGGGAAGAAGCCCCCGGAGAAGCGGCGGAAGCGGCGCGGGAAGCGCAGCCGCTGCACCGGCGGCCGCAGCGCCTCGCGGAAGCCGCCGAAGGGCGCCTGGAAGAAGGGATGGAGGCGGCCCTGGACCTGGGAGCTGTCCTGCAGGATGTCCTGGACGCCGTCCTCCAGGAGGCCGAAGCGCTCCTCCAGGTCCTGCAGCTGCCGCTCCTGGCGCTCGTCGCGCTCCAGCAGCGAGTCCAGGCGCTCGCCGTCCACCCAGATGGAGATGGGAGACGAGTGGTTCAGGAATTCCTCCAGCTGGGAATGGGAACGGCAACGGGGTCAGAAACCGGGATCCCTGGGCTGTGTGGGATCCCCTGACCTCTGGGAACGGGGTCAAAGCCCAGCCATTCCTGGGATCCCACACCTGGAGATCCTCTGGGAACGGGGCCAAAGCCCAGCCATTCCTGGGATCCCCCACCTGGAGATCCTCTGGGAACGGGGCCAAAGCCCAGCCATTCCTGGGATCCCCCACCTGGAGATCCTCTGGGAACGGGGTCAGAACCCAGGATCCCTGGGGTATGTGGGATCCCAGACCTGGAGACCCTCTGGAAACGGGGTCAGAATGGGGTCAGAAACTGGGATCCCTGGGCTGTGTGGGATCCTGCACCTGGAGACCCTCTGGGAACGGGGTCAGAACCCAGCCATTCCCGGGATCCCCTACCTGGAGACCCTCTAGGAATGGGGTCAGTACCCAGAATCTCTGGGGCATGTGGGATCCCAGACCTGCAGACCCTCTGGGAACAGGGTCAGAACCCAGCCACTCCCAGGATCCCACACCTGGAGACCCTCTGGGAATGGGGTCAGAGCCCAGGATCCCTGTGCCATGTGGGATCCTGCAGATGGAGACCCTCTGGGAACGGGGTCAGAACCCAGCCACTCCCAGGATCCCACACCTGGAGATCCTCTGGGAATGGGATCAAAACCCAGCCAACACCTGGAGACCCTCTGGGAATGGGGTCAGAAACTGGGATCCCTGTGCCATGTGGGATCCTGCAGATGGAGACCCAACTGGGATCCCACACCTGGAGATCCTCTGGGAATAGGGTCAGAAACTGGGATCCCTGTGCCATGTGGGATCCTGCAGATGGAGACCCTCTGGGAACGGGGTCAAAACCCAGCCATTCCTCAGATTCCACACCTGGAGACCCTCTGGGAATGGGGTCAAAACCCAACCATTCTTGGGATCCTCGTGCCATGTGGGATCCTGCACCTGAGACCCTCTGGGAATGGGATCAAAACCCAGCCATTCCTGGGATCCCACACCCGGAGACCCTCTGGGAATGGGATCAAACCTGGCTATTCCCGGGATCCCAGACCTGGAGACCCTCTGGGAACGGGGTCAGAAGCCAGCTATTCCTCAGATTCCACACCTGGAGACCCTCTGGGAATGGGGTCAGAAACTGGGATCCCTGTGCCATGTGGGATCCTGCAGATGGAGACCCTCTGGGAACGGGGTCAAAACCCAGCCATTCCCAGGATCCTGGACCTGGAGATCCTCTGGGAACGGGGTCAAAACCCAGCCATTCCCGGGATCCTGCACCTGGAGATCCTCTGGGAACGGGGTCAGAACCCAGGATCTCTGGGCTGTGTGGGATCCCAGACCTGGAGAACCTCTGGGAACAGGGTCAGAACTCAGACATTCCTGAGATCCCACACCTGGAGACCATCTGTGAATGGGATCAAAACCCAGCCATTCCTGGAATCCCACACCCGGATACCCTCTGGGAATGGGATCAACCCTGGCTATTCCCGGGATCCCAGACCTGGAGGACCTCTGGGAACAGGGTCAGAACTCAGCCATTCCTGAGATCCCACACCTGGAGATCCTCTGGGAACGGGGTCAGAACCCAGCCATTCCTGGAATCCCACACCCGGATACCCTCTGGGAATGGGATCAACCCTGGCTATTCCCGGGATCCCAGACCTGGAGATCCTCTGGGAACGGGGTCAGAACCCAGCCATTCCTGGGATCCCTGTGCCATGTGGGATCCCCCACCCAGAGACCCTCTGGTAACGGGGTCAAAACCCAGCCATTCCTGGGATCCCACACCCGGAGACCCTCTGGGAATGGGATCAAACCTGGCTATTCCCGGGATCCCACACCTGGAGACCCTCTGGGAACGGGGTCAGAAGCCAGCCATTCCTGGGATCCTCGTGCCATGTGGGATCCTGCACCTGAGACCCTCTGGGAATGGGATCAAACCTGGCTATTCCCGGGATCCCACACCTGGAGACCCTCTGGGAACGGGGTCAGAAGCCAGCTATTCCTCAGATTCCACACCTGGAGACCCTCTGGGAATGGGGTCAAAACCCAACCATTCTTGGGATCCTCGTGCCATGTGGGATCCTGCACCTGAGACCCTCTGGGAATGGGATCAAACCTGGCTATCCCCAGGATCCCACACCTGAGACCCTCTGGGAATGGGATCAAAACCCAGCCTCTGGTAACGGGGTCAAAACCCAGCCATTCCTGGGATCCCACACCCGGAGACCCTCTGGGAATGGGATCAAACCTGGCTATTCCCGGGATCCCAGACCTGGAGACCCTCTGGGAACGGGGTCAGAAGCCAGCTATTCCTCAGATTCCACACCTGGAGACCCTCTGGGAATGGGGTCAAAACCCAACCATTCTTGGGATCCTCGTGCCATCCAGGATCCCACACCTGAGACCCTCTGGGAATGGGATCAAAACCCAGCCATAACTGGGATCCCACACCTGAGACCCTCTGGGAATGGGATCAAAACCCAGCTGTTCCTGGGATCCCACACCTGGAGATCCTCTGGGAACGGGGTCAGAACCCAGGATCCCTGGGCCATGTGGGATCCCCCACCCGGAGACCCTCAGGTAACGGGGTCAAAACCCAGCCATTCTGGGGATCCCACACCTGGAGATCCTCTGGGAATAGGATCAAAACCTGGGATCCCTGGGGCATGTGGGATCCTGCACATGGAGACCCTCTGGGAATGGGATCAAAACCCAGCTGTTCCTCGTTTTTTCCTGTTGTTTCCCTGCTGTTTCTCCGGTGTTTCCCAGTTGTTTCCCCATTGTCTGCTTGTATTTCCTTGTTATTTTCCTGTTGTTTCCCTGGTATTTCCTTGGTGTTTTCCCATTGTTTCCCCAGTATTTCCCAGTTTTTCCCCGCTGTTTCCCCATAGTTTCCTGGTATCTCCCCATAATTTCCATGCTGTTTCCCCATTATTTCCTTGTTGTTTCCCTGGTATTTCCTTGGTGTTTCCCCATTGTTTTCCCATTGTATCCCCAGTATTTCCCTGTTGTTTCCCAGTTGTTTTCTCATATTTCCTTGTTATTTCCCTGGTGTTTCCCCATTGCTTTCCCAGTATTTCCTCATTATTTCCTCAGCATTTCCCCACTGTTTCCCTGCTGCTTCCTGGTGTCTCCCCCTAATTTCCATGCTGTTTCCTCATTATTTCCCCATTGTTTCCCCGCTGTTTCCTGTTGTTTTCCCATTGTTTCCCAGTTGTTTTCTCACATTTCCTTGTTATTTCCCTGGTGTTTCCCTGGTGTTTCCCCATTGCTTTCCCAGTATTTCCTCATTATCTCCCCAGTATTTCCCATTTTTTCCCCACTGTTTCCTGATGTCTCCCCAAAATTTCCATGCTGTGTCCCCGCTGTTTCCTCGTTGTTTCCCGGTATTTCCCTGCTGTTTCCCTGGTGTTTCCCAGTATTTCCCTGCTGTTTCCTCATTGTTTCCCAGTATTTCCCCGGTGTTTCCTCGTTGTTTCCCGGTATTTCCCTGCTCTTTCCCGGTATTTCCTCGGTGTTTCTCCACTTTTTCCTGGTATTTCCCCGGTGTTTCTCCACTTTTTCCCGGTATTTCCCCGGTGTTTCCCGGTATTTCCCCGGTGTTTCTCCACTTTTTCCCGGTATTTCCCCGGTGTTTCCCAGTATTTCCCTGGTGTTTCTCCACTTTTTCCCGGTATTTCCCCGGTGTTTCCCGGTATTTCCCGGTGTTTCTCCACTTTTTCCCGGTATTTCCCCGGTGTTTCTCCACTTTTTCCCGGTATTCTGGGAATAGGATCAAAACCTGGGATCCCTGGGGCATGTGGGATCCTGCACATGGAGACCCTCTGGGAATGGGATCAAAACCCAGCTGTTCCTCGTTTTTTCCTGTTGTTTCCCTGCTGTTTCTCCGGTGTTTCCCAGTTGTTTCCCCATTGTCTGCTTGTATTTCCTTGTTATTTTCCTGTTGTTTCCCTGGTATTTCCTTGGTGTTTCCCCATTGTTTTCCCATTGAATCCCCAGTATTTCCCTGTTGTTTCCCAGTTGTTTTCTCATATTTCCTTGTTATTTCCCTGGTGTTTCCCCATTGCTTTCCCAGTATTTCCTCATTATTTCCTCAGCATTTCCCCACTGTTTCCCTGCTGCTTCCTGGTGTCTCCCCCTAATTTCCATGCTGTTTCCTCATTATTTCCCCATTGTTTCCCCGCTGTTTCCTGTTGTTTTCCCATTGTTTCCCAGTTGTTTTCTCACATTTCCTTGTTATTTCCCTGGTGTTTCCCTGGTGTTTCCCCATTGCTTTCCCAGTATTTCCTCATTATCTCCCCAGTATTTCCCATTTTTTCCCCACTGTTTCCTGATGTCTCCCCAAAATTTCCATGCTGTGTCCCCGCTGTTTCCTCGTTGTTTCCCGGTATTTCCCTGCTGTTTCCCTGGTGTTTCCCAGTATTTCCCTGCTGTTTCCTCATTGTTTCCCAGTATTTCCCCGGTGTTTCCTCGTTGTTTCCCGGTATTTCCCTGCTCTTTCCCGGTATTTCCCCAGTGTTTCTCCACTTTTTCCTGGTATTTCCCCGTTTTTCCCCGGTATTTCCCGGTGTTTCCCTGGTGTTTCTCCACTTTTTCCCGGTATTTCCCCGGTGTTTCCCGGTATTTCCCCAGTGTTTCTCCACTTTTTCCCGGTATTTCCCTGTTGTTTCCCGGTATTTCCCTGCTGTTTCCCGGTATTTCCCCGTTGTTTCCCTGTTGTTTCCCGGTATTTCCCCACTTTTTCCCGGTATTTCCCCGTTGTTTCCCGGTATTTCCCCAGTGTTTCCCGGTATTTCCCCGTTGTTTCCCCACTGTTTCCCCGCTGTTTCCCAGTATTTCCCCGTTGTTTCCCCGGTGTTTCCCGGTATTTCCCCGGCGTTTCCCCGGAGCGTTCCCCTTGCCATGGGCCTCACCTGGCGGCCCACGAGCCCGGCGCCGCTGCGGCAGGTGCGGGAGTAGAAGCGGAGGCAGCGCTGCCGCAGGCAGGGCTTGCAGCGCTCCCACAGCGCCAGCACCGAGGCGTTGCAGCGCTCGCCCCGCGCCGACAGCTCCTGCTCCTTCTGCCGCGCCAGCTGCACCGCTTCCTGCCGGGAACGCCGCCGTCACACCGGCGTCCCCAGAGCCCTGGGACACCCCAATCCCAGCACGGCATTCCCGGGGTCCTGGGACACCCCAATCCCAGCACGGCATTCCCGGGGTCCTGGGACACCCCAATCCCAGCACGGCATTCCCGGGGTCCTGGGACACCCCAATCCCAGCACGGCATTCCCGGGGTCCTGGGACACCCCAATCCCAGCACGGCATTCCCGGGGTCCTGGGACACCCCAATCCCAGCACGGCATTCCCGGGGTCCTGGGACACCCCAATCCCAGCACGGCATTCCCGGGGTCCTGGGACACCCCAATCCCAGCACGGCATTCCCGGGGTCCTGGGACACCCCAATCCCAGCACGGCATTCCCGGGGTCCTGGGACACCCCAATCCCAGCACGGCATTCCCGGGGTCCTGGGACACCCCAATCCCAGCACGGCATTCCCGGGGTCCTGGGACACCCCAATCCCAGCACGGCATTCCCAGAGCCCTGGGACACCCCAATCCCACACGGCATTCCCAGGGTCCTGGGACACCCCAATCCCAGCAGCATTCCCAGGGTCCTGAGACACCCCCAATCCCAGCACGGCATTCCCAGAGCCCTGGGACACCCCAACTCCCACACGGCATTCCCAGAGCCCTGGGACACCCCAATCCCAGCACGGGGGAAAGTTGGGGGAAAGTGGGGGGGAAATGGAGGGGAAAATGTGGAAAAATTGGGGAAAAGTGGGGGGAAATTGGGGGGAAAGTACAGAAAAGTGGGGGGAAATTGGGGGCAAAATTGGGGAAAATATGGGGGAAATACAGAGAAAAGATGAGGGAAATTGGGGCAAATTGCAGAAAAATTCAGGGAAAAGTGAGGGGAAATTGGAGAAACCAGGGGGAAAATTGGGGGAAAATTGGGGGAAAGAGACCCTGTGATCGCCTCTTCCCAAACCCCCCAAAATGAAAACCCGTGACCCCCCCCGAGGGTGCGACCCCCCCGCAAAATGTGACCCTGTGACCCCCAAGCCCCCCAAATGAAAACCTGTGACAACCCCTGGGGGTGTGACCCCCCCAAAATGAAAATCCACGGCCCTCCCATCACCCAAACCCCCCAAAATGTGACCCTGTGACCCCCCCCAAAATTAAAACCTGTGACCCCCCCCTCCCAAAGGGCGACCTTGCCCCAAAATGAGACTCTGTGATGTCCCCAAACCCCCCCAAAATGAGACCCCGTGACCCCCCCAAATTAAAATCCATGACCCCCTGTCCCCCAAACGAGACCCCGTGACCCCCCTCCCCCAAACCCCCCCAATTTAAACCCAGCCCCCCAAATCCC
>NW_024369374.1:25346-27468 GCF_014805655.1 Passer montanus
CGTTCCCCTCCCCCCCCCGTGGGAGCCGCCGCCCGCTCCGGGATTGTGCAATTCCCAAAAAACCCAAATAAAGTCAATAAAGTGAAATAAAGCCAAATAAAGCCAAATAAAACCCAAATAAACGGAAATAAAGCCAAATAAAACCCAAACGAAACCCAAATAAAGTCAATAAAGTGAAATAAACCCAAATAAAGCCAAATAAAACCCAAACAAAACCCAAATAAAGTGAAATAAACCCAAACGAAACCCAAATAAAGTGAAATAAACCCAAATAAAACCCAAATAAAGCGAAATAAACCCAAATAAAACCCACAAATAAACCGAAATAAACCCAAATAAAACCCAAATAAACGGAAATAAACGGAAATAAATTGAAATAAAGCCAAATAAAAGGGAAATAAACCCAAATGAAACCCAAATAAACGGAAATAAACTGAAATAAAGCCAAATAAAAGGGAAATAAACCCAAATAAAACCAAACCAAAACCCAAATAAGGTTAAATAAACCCAAACAAACTGAAATAAACTGAAATACGCTGAAATAAACGGAAACAAACGGAAATAAACGGAAATAAACGGAAATAAAGCCGAGCCACCGCCCCTCCCCGAGGCCCTGTGCAATGCGGGCCCCGCGGGGCGGGCGCTGTCCCCACCCCCCCCCACCGCAGGGTGACTCTGCAGCCCCAAACTCAGCCAAAAACACAAAAACAGCCCCAAAACACAGCCCAAAACCCAAAACTCAGCCAAAAAAACAAAAACAGCCCAAAAACACAGCCCAAAAACCCAAAACTCAGCCCAAACCAAAAAAAAACAGCCCAAAAACACAGCCCAAAACCCAAAACTCAGCTAAAAAACCCAAAAACAGCCCCAAAACACAGCCCCAAAACCCAAAACACAGCCAAAAACCAAAAAAAAGCCCAAAAACACAGCCCAAAAACCCAAAACTCAGCCAAAAACCACAAAAACAGCCCAAAAACACAGCACAAAACCCCAAACACAGCCCCAAAAATCCAAAAACTCAACCCAAAACCCCCAAAAACACAGCCCAAAACCCCAAAACTCAGCCAAAAACCACAAAAACAGCCCAAAAACACAGCCCAAAAACCCAAAACTCAGCCAAAACAAAAAAAAAAAACAGCCCAAAACACCCAAAAAAACCCAAAACTCAGCCAAAAATCCCACAAAAACAGCCCAAAACCACAGCACAAAACCCCAAACACAGCCCCAAAAATCCAAAAACTCAACCCAAAACCCCCAAAAACACAGCCCAAAACCCAAAAAACCACAGCCAAAAAAACAAAACTCAGCCCAAAAACAGAGCCCCAAACCCAACACAGCCCAAAAATCCAAAAACACAGCCCAAAACCCAAAAAACCACAGCCAAAAAAACAAAAAGCCCAAAAACACAGCCCAAAAACACCCAAAAACCCCAAACTCAGCTCAAAAACCCCCAAAACGCAGCACAAAACTCAGCCAATAAAAGAAAACTCAGCCCAAAAACAGAGCCCCAAACCCAACACAGCCCAAAAATCCAAAAACACAGCCCAAAACCCCCAAAAACTCAGCCCAAAACCCCCAAAACTCAGCCCAAACCCCAAAAATAAAGCCCAAACCCCCAAAAACACAGCCAAAAAACCAAAACTCAGCCCAAAACCCAAAACCACAGCCCCAAACCCAAAAACTCAGCCCAAAAACTCAGCTAAAAAACCCCAAAAACCCTAAAACCACAGCCCCAAAATCCTAAAAACCCATCCCACACCCCCCAAACCCCCACCCCAAATCCCAAAAAACCCCATCCCACATCCCCCCAAATCCAAATAACCCCACCGATCCCAAATAACCCCACAAAAACCCCAAATAACCCCCCTGCACCCCAAATCCCAAGTAATCCCCCAAATACCCCGATCCTGCGATCCCCCCAAATTCCTTCTCCTTCCTGCGCCATTCCGGGGGAAACTGAGGCACAAACACCCCCCACACATCCTGGGATCCCCCAGACTCCTGGAGCTGCAGAATTCCAGGGGAAATTGAGGCACGGCGCCCCCTAATCCTGGAACTCCCCCAAATTCCCGCCCCAAATTCCCGCTCCGTTCTGCGGCTTTCCTGGGGAAACTGAGGCACA
>NW_024369375.1:0-867 GCF_014805655.1 Passer montanus
GCTGCACATACTGACACATAGCACAGGAACTGAGGAATATGAAGATACTAGAATGAAGAAGTTTTTAAGACACCCTGGAGCTGCGTCCTGATAAGTCCTCTGCTGGACAGCAATGGAATAAACTGTCTCAAAGCAGCCACAGTGAACCTGCTCATAGTGATTAATCAGACCTATTAAATACATTTTCATGCAATCACTTGATTCAGTGAGAGATATGGTGTAACACACCTTCTTCCTGTTTTGTCACATTTTTCTGAGCTCTTAGTGTCTGCATTTGGGTACTCCTCTAATAAACTCTTTGTTTCACGTTTTTCAATCCTGTTCTGAATGAAGGATGTTTGATAAGTAAGAAAAAAACCCAACTAGGTCAGTCATTACTGTCATGCTTTTTAGATGCTGGTATGAAAGGGATCATCTGAAACAAGTCCCACAACCAACATGCCTCCCCATGATATTTCCGTAACTGAAGCTCTACACTGTTATTCCTATGTCCAAATAGGATACAGCATCATTTACAACAACCATCCTAATTATGTCACCCATTTCCAATTGTAAAAACTCGTCAATGTGTTTGGTTTAGTAATAATGTGGTAATATTATATTATTACTACCATTTCTTGAGAATAATCTATTTCTATGTAATAAGAATACTAATATTTTATTAGTTCAAAACAGCAGTTGCTTTAATCTGTTTGCTGGATTTTTCGTTTTCTAATCCTCAAAAAGCCTCAATTGTGGTCCAGAGTATACATTCCTCAATTTTAGTCCAGAGTATACATTCTTATTAAAACAGCATTGCATGTTTTTTCATTGCAGATTATTATGGGACCAGTAAATAAAGCAGTGAAAGACGTGATTTGTGGCAGG
>NW_024369376.1:0-1005 GCF_014805655.1 Passer montanus
GAAAAGCTATCTGCTTCTCTCTGTGACCAGAGAGCCATCACACCACAGTCCCTCTCATGGTGTGTCTCTGAGGACAGTGGTGATGCTGAGCCAGCCCCTCCTGTCCCCCCTGGCCGTGCTGGCCAGCAGGGACAGGGAGCAGGGCTGGGCACACAGGTTCTGCTTGTACCAGTCCCTTGCTGGTTTGTATGTCTGATGGCCCCATCCTGCTGGACCTTGTGTCACCCTGGGTCACCATCCATCCCTGTCTGGGCCTGTTCTGTTTCCTCCTGGAGGAAGCTCCAGCAAGACTTGTGAAGCTCACCCAGATCTGCTCCTGCCCAGGTCCATCTCTGTCAGAAATTTGCTCCCGTGGAGCACAAACCTCTGCTGGGGGTCATCCCCCAGTCTTCAGCCACCCCTCTGGAGCTGCCAGGGCAGCCTCTCCTGCTCTCTGCACTGGCAGTGCCACTGCAGGAGGTGGTGGTGAGGAACCTCACATTCACAGTTCCTCTCCATCAGCCCTGTGCAGCAAGACAGCCACAGGCTCTTCACTGTACATCTGGCCCTCTGAGACGCTCCAGATTTTGAGGCAGAGCTTTTCATAGCTGGAAGAGAATCTCTCTGGGAACTTTAGGGTGATGAGAACTGATTATATGGGATTACTAATTAGGGTTAGGAGACAAGTAACTGTTCAGCAGCACTGAGGAGAACTTTGTACACTGTGCTGGAGCACAGCTCCTGTGTTCCACCACCTACTGAGAGCCTGTGGTGGATTCCTCTTCTTGTGTGAGTTGCACAAGGAAAGCAGAGTCATAAATGAACCCATGAATCACAAAACCACAGAATGGTTTGGGTTGAAAGGACCCTAAAGCCTGCCTGGTGCCACCCCTGCCATGGCAGGGACACCTCCCACTGTCCCAGGCAGCTCCAAGCCCCAGTGTCCAGCCTGGCCTTGGGCACTGCCAGGGATCCAGGGGCAGCCACAGCTGCTCTGGGCACCCTGTGCCAGGGCCTGCCCACCCT
>NW_024369376.1:1608-2701 GCF_014805655.1 Passer montanus
GACCTCAACACATTCCTGGCCAAGGGCTGTTCTCAAAGGTGAGCGTGGTTATGGTGTCCAGCTCTAAAGAGCTGAGCAGGGCTCTCAAACACTGTGCAAAGCTACCAAGGGGGAAGAAGTGCCACCAGAGTTTCACCTTTGAGCAGAATTAACAGCCACGCCCCTCTGCCTTTGGCCTGGAGGTAAGACCTGGCTTTGGTCTCATTGGAGTCTCTGGGAGCTGAAACATGTCCTGGTCCTCAGTCCTGCCTGATGCCAACTCCAGCTCCCTTCCCTCCCAGGACAGGGGAGCCATGGAATGTGATTTCAGATTTTTTTTTTGGTGTTTCAGAATATGAATTTTTTTTTTTTAATGTCATACTGGTACACAGAAGGCAGTGACAATGGGAATGGCCATGGGCAGGTCCAGCCCAGTCAGTACAGACACACACCACAGGACAGAGGAGCTTTCTCAGGCTGGGAGCTCTTGGTGCCACCTCCAGAAGCACCTTGAAATAATACCCCCAGAGGGGCAGCCCCAGAGCAGGGAGCAGCAAAAGGAGGGAAGCTGAGCTCAGGAGAGAAGAACAGCCTGCAGCCCAGATCCAGCATAGATACAAAGACTCTCATGCCCCACAGCAGGCTGTCACAGAACCATAAAACCCCAGAGTGGTTTGGGCTGGGAGTGACCTTAGATCCCATCCTGTTCCACCCCTGCCATGGCAGGGACACCTCCCACTGTCCCAGGCTGCTCCCAGCCCCAGTGTCCAGCCTGGCCTTGGGCACTGCCAGGGATCCA
This sequence comes from Passer montanus, assembly GCF_014805655.1. Classification (NCBI taxonomy): domain Eukaryota; kingdom Metazoa; phylum Chordata; class Aves; order Passeriformes; family Passeridae; genus Passer; species Passer montanus. The sequence continues at coordinate 2,387 of NW_024369376.1, forward strand.
GGGGCAGCCACAGCTGCTCTGGGCACCCTGTGCCAGGGCCTGCCCACCCTTCCAGGGAGGAATTTCTGATCCAAACCCTCCTCTCTTGCCAGGACCCGAGGGTGCTCTGCTCACCCCTCCCCTCGGACATTCAGGCGCATCCCCGCTGTTTGTGTCACCTCGTTCGGCAGCCACCAGAGCCTGTCCCGTGTCCCGGGGCTCGGTGGGACACTCCGTGTGACAGCCTCTGCCCCTCGGCAGCCACCAGAGCCTGGCCCGGGGCAAACATCAGCGCTGCTCTGGAGCAGCAGAGGACACCAAGGAAGGCAGGCAAGG
>NW_024369377.1:0-866 GCF_014805655.1 Passer montanus
TCCCCACATGTGCAGCTTTCCTGGGGAACGCCAACATATCTCTGTTGAGTCAGAGATGACACAGACTCCAAAAGGTATCAGAAGACTGACCACTTTAGTACGGAATCCATGTATTTATATAGTCAAGTTTGCTATAGGTAGACCCGACTAGTTCTTTAATCAAACCACCATCGCCATTGGCTAAATAAGAAACCACCCTTTGGTACACGTTTCCATAACATTCCACATGTTCATAACACCAGGAGGAGTAACTTAAGGTAAGAAATGTTTATAATACTTTTCTTGGAGCTTTTCATAGCCTTTTCCAGAGCAATGCCTGGGAAAGTTGGCTGTTTCTTTCTGTGACCAGAGAGCTGCCACCTCACCAACACACCCTTTAGCAATGCTGGCAAGGCTGAATGACTTCAGGTCCTTTCAGGACAGGCACTCCAGCTCTAGCTGGCATTGCCCCAAGTGTGTTCCCAGGTTCAGATGTGCAGCCATAAGCTGCCCGCTGCCTCTTCCCTTGCCTCAACTCCTGCCTGTGCTCTCAGCACCAAAACCAGGCTGTTCCCGGCCAGGGACCAGAGCCCTGTTCCTGCAGGACGCTCTTGCCAGCACCTTCCAGGACTCTCTGCTGTGCACACTGCGCTTTTCATGCCCGCTCCCAAGGGGCTTTGGAACGCAGAGCACAAGCTGGCTGGCTCTGCCACCAGCACACCCCAAACACCGGCGGAGGAAGAAGCAGCAGGGGCTGTTTTGCGACCATGGCCATCATTTGCTCTTGGGCCCACCCAAAGCTGCCTGTTAAGCCTGGATGGTCTCTGGTTCTGCTCTCTTCCTGATCCTGCTGTGCATGGATGGAGCACTGCCGTGCTTTCAGGATG
>NW_024369378.1:0-572 GCF_014805655.1 Passer montanus
AGCTGGAGTTTTCCAGCCCAAATCCCAAAACCTTCCAGAGTTTTCCAGCCCAAATCCCAAATCCCTGTGGAATTTTCCAGCCCTTCCCAGCCCCTGGCCCCATTCCAGCCCCTCCAGAGCTCTCCAGGATTCCGGCTGGGACCTCACCGGGGCCACCTCTGGAAAATTTGGGAGAAGGTTTGGGATCACCATCCCCGCGGCGTTTCCAGCCCCACAGCTGTGGCACTTGGGGACAGGGGGGTGGCCTTTGCCCGCTGGATCCCGGGGGATTTTGCAGCTCAATCCCCCCGGCAGGCTGGGGTGGCAGCGGCAGCAGCTGGCACAGATGCCAGCACCCCCCGTCACCCATCTGTCACCCCCGGCCCCCCCGGCACTTCCCGACATAATCCGGGACCGGGGCCGGGCGTCGCTGCCACCCCGAGCCCGGGGGTGCCACACGGGGGGACGGGGTGGCCTGAGGGGACCAGCAGGAACCGGACAGCGGGACACGGACACGGGGCGGGCACGGAGTTTATTGGAGACCCGGGGGGACAGGGGGGCCATGGGGGGACAGGGGGGGTTTGGGGCTGGGG
>NW_024369378.1:1492-2885 GCF_014805655.1 Passer montanus
CCCTGTCCCACAGCGGGGGGCTCAGTAACTGCTGTACAAGTGCACACTGCCCGGGTGGGTCGGTGTCCCCGGTGTCCCCACAGTGTCCCCATTGTCCCCTGTCCCACAGCGGGGGGCTCAGTAACTGCTGTACAAGTGCACACTGCCCGGGTGGGTCGGTGTCCCCGGTGTCCCCACAGTGTCCCCATTGTCCCCTGTCCCACAGCGGGGGGCTCAGTAACTGCTGTACAAGTGCGCCCTGCCCGGGTGGGTCGGTGTCCCCGGTGTCCCCCCGGTGTCCCCATTGTCCCCTGTCCCTGTCCCACAGCGGGGGGGTCAGTAACTGCTGTACAAGTGCGCCCTGCCCGGGTGGGTCGGTGTCCCCGGTGTCCCCCCGGTGTCCCCATTGTCCCCTGTCCCTGTCCCACAGCGGGGGGCTCAGTAACCTGCTGTACAAGTGCGCGCTGCCCGAGCACGTGCAGAGCGTGGGGGACGAGCCCCGGCAGGTGCTGCTGCGCGTCTATGGGGCCATCCTGCAGGTGAGGGGACAGCCACACCCCATGGGGACCCCAAGGGATCCCCCTGGGATCGGGGATCCTGCTGGGGGATGATGAGGTTGGGGGTTCCAGGGCCATCCTGCAGGTCAGGGGACAGTCACACCTCATAGAGACCCCAAACCCCATGGGGACCCCATGGGAACCCCTGAGACCCCAAATCACATGGGACCCCCTGGGATTAGGGATTTTCACGTGCCTTTTTGGGATGGGGGGTGCTGAGGTTGGGGTGCTGGGCCATCCTGCAGGTGAGGGGACAGCCACAACCCGTGGGGACCCCAAGGGACCCCCCTGGGATCGGGGATCCTGCTGGGGTGGGGGGTTCCAGGGCCATCCTGCAGGTGAGGGCACAGCCACACCCCGTGGGGACTCCCAAGACCCCAAACCCCCTGGGATTAGGATTTTTGGGTGCCCTCCCCCTGGCGTGTGGGGTGCTGGGGTTGGGGTCCTGAGTCTCCTTGGGGTGCCGGGGTTGGGGTGCTGGGTTTGGGATCCCGGTTTGGGGGGTACCGCTGCTGGAGCCTCACTTTTGGGGTCCCGTTTTTGGGGATCCCTGTTTGGACCCCCATGTTTTTGGTGTCCTGATTTGGGGTCCCATTTTTGGGACACCAATCAGGGATCCCATTTTGGTGTCTTATGTTTTTGGGGTCCCATTTTCGGGGATCCCTGATTGGTGTCCCACATTGTGGCCCCATTTTGGGGATCCTTGATTGGTGTCCCATTTTGGTGTCCCATGCTGTGGCCCCATTTTGGGGATCCCATTTTCGGGGATCCCTGATTGGTGTCCCACATTGTGGCCCCATTTTGGGGATCCTTGATTGGTGTCCCATTTTGGTGTCCCATGCTGTGGCCCCATTTTG
>NW_024369379.1:0-866 GCF_014805655.1 Passer montanus
TAATTTCACCCTACATAAATCGAAATTAAAAAATATCTTGAATAAAAAACTGAATCAGAAGTAAAAGGAAATTAAATTAATTATTAATTATTGATAATTAAATTGATTATAAATAATTAAAATTAACACAAACGACGGATAATTAATTGATAGAAAATGCATTATTTAATTTAAATTGTACGATTTATAAATTAAAATAATGAGAGGAAATTAAATAAAGGAAAAGAAACGGAATTAAGAGGAAAAGTTGAAAAAGGAAAATATGTAAAAATAAATAAAAATAAATAAAAATAAAATAAAAATAAAACTTATAAAATTAAAATAAAATTTAATTGAAATTAAAATTAATTAAATTAAAATTGAAGTTAAATTAAATTAAAATTGAATTAAAAATAAAAATAGAAATAAAAATAAAATTTAAAAGTAAAATAAAATAAAAAATAAAAATAAAATTAAAAATAAAATTAAAAATAAAATTAAAAATAAAAATAAAATTATTATAAGTGAAATGTAATTTAAATTAAATTTAATTTTAAATTAAATTTAATTAAAATATGATACAATAAAATATAATGGATAAAATAAAGGAATTAAAATAAATAAATAAAATAAAAATAAAATAAAAATAATGGGAAACAAATGGAATAAATTGAATTAATAATTTTAATTTTTAAAATATAAAATGGAATTAATGAAAATAAAAGAAAAAATTGAATAAAAGGAATAAAAATAAAATTATAAAAATAGAAAATGGTGAAAACAGAGACAGGAAATTGATGCAAATTAAAGAGGAAATGGGGGGAAAAAACAGAAATAAAATGAAATTAGTGCAGAAAAATTCATTAAATAAAGGAAAGAAATTAAAA
>NW_024369380.1:0-881 GCF_014805655.1 Passer montanus
CAGGACAAGGGGGAATGGACTCAAACTGAGCGAGGACATGTTTAGATTATATACTTGGTGGAAATTGCTTACCCAGAGGATGTGAGACACGGGTTGCCCAGAGAACCTGTGGCAGCTCCATCCTTGCCAGCGTCCAAGGCCGGGCTGCACAGGGCTCTGAGACACCTGCTCCAGTCCCTGCCCATATCAGGGGATTGAAACAAGACAATCTATAGGTCCCTTCCAACCCAAACCATTCCAGGATTCCATGATTTTATTATTATACAAGATGGATGTTTAAGGCCGTCCACCACTTAACATTTCTTTGTCTCTTCCATTCTACTGTAGGTATGTCACAGTGATGCATACGTCTACCTGACACATGCATAATTGTCTCATTTTTATCCCTTTCCTTCTTTTTAAACATCGTATAATTATTCTAAACACTCAAGAGTAACCCAAACTTACATACTGCTACCAGTTGCTCAGTTGTAGGATTTTATGAGATTTCTATCCCACTTGTGCTACTGACTGCAGTGCAAATATAGTTCAAATCTTCACGAACCGTTTGAAATATTTGCAACTTTAGTAAGAGTGGTGGGAGTGTTGACTTTGTTTGCTTTAATCTCAGATAATCATACATATTATATACTTTGATAATTCTTAGAGTTTGTGAGCAAGATTGCACCTTGGGTGTATCCATGAGCTTGGTTGGAATGTCTGTGATGTTGATCAAAATTTTTGGCAGCACCACAGGAAGGACAAGGATTTTGGCTCCTAGCAGAAGGATGAAGAAGGACAATTTGGCCATAAGAATATTTGGCAATACACTTGCAAAAGCTGTGGGGCTGTGTGGAGGGGCAAGTGAGGGAGCTGATCTGTTTTTCTCAGCAGTGCCCAGT
>NW_024369381.1:0-868 GCF_014805655.1 Passer montanus
GCCCACATTACCAGCACATGCAGACTCTTTGGTGCCTTTATCCATGAAATTCCATTGAGGTGGAGTTAAAAGATTGACTGGGATCAGTGTCTGAGATGGAGTAACCATCACATACCCAGAAAAGCCAGACTGGCCCAGGCTTTGCTGACTGCCTCAGCATCCTGCCGAGCTGAGGAGTACTGATACACAGAGAGAGGAGGAGATTTGAAGTACCAGAAACCAGCAGCTGTAACCCCAAAGGTTTCCTGACACTCTCCCTCTCAGTGTTTTGAGCACAAAACCCAACCTTCAGCCGCCACTTACTCATCTCCTAGGTGGCTGATCCTCACCATGATTTTAGCAGAGAGGGTTGTTAAAAACCTGATACTCTGCCTGTCCAGCCTGGGCTTCTCTAGTTTGGACACAAGCATTCCACATCTTTAGTTCTGTGTGCACACTGAGGCTTTTTGGATGGTGTTAATTTCTGTTTTGGCCATGTTGCAAATGTATTTGTGAGCAGGAGTATTTTAAATTCCCTGGTACTGCTCAATTCCACAAAGGGAAACTTTGTGGAATTGTCATATATGTTGAGACACTGCTTGGGCTGGGTCTGATTTTTGCAAAACCCTGCATGAAAACCCTGTCTGAGCTGTCTGTGAACACACGGCATGGTGAGAGATGTCCCAGAGTCTCAGAGCCTCTGCTCCTTCTGTTGCCTATTGAGAGGCTTAATTTCAGATCCTGAGTGATGCTGGGAGTTGGGCATTTTTGCAAACCTCCCAGAAAAGTGGTGGCTCACAGACAAGAAAATCTCTAGAGTCAAAGTAAGTGTATTTTTAGTGTTTTACATAAGTTAGCATTTTCTTGTGGTAGTAAAATGTTCTTCATG
>NW_024369382.1:0-864 GCF_014805655.1 Passer montanus
AAATTCCCAAAATTCCGGGGGTCCTGGGTAGGGTTTGAGGGGGTTTCGGGGGGTTTCAGGGGGTAAAATGCAGTTAAATGCATTTTTGGGGATTTTTTTGCCCCACCCCTCCGACTCCGAGAGGATCAGGTGGGCATTGGGCCCAAAAAATTCCAAAATTCCCAAAATTCCGGGGGTCCTGGGTGGGGTTACAGGGGGTAAAAGGGCAGCTAAATGTGAATTTTGGGGATTTTTTAGTCACTTTCTCTTCTTTAACTTGGACTCCGAGAGGATCAGGTGGGCATTGGGCCCAAAAAATTCCAAAATTCCCAAAATTCCCAAAATTCCCAAACTTCCGGGGGTCCTGGGTGGGGTTACAGGGGGTAAAAGTGCAGCTAAATGTGAATTTTGGGGATTTTTTAGTCACTTTCTGTTCTTTAACTTGGACTCCGAGAGGATCAGGTGGGAATTGGGCCCAAAAAATTCCAAAATTCCCAAAATTCCCAAAATTCCGGGGGTCCTGGGTGGGGTTACAGGGGCTAAAAGTTCAGTTAAATGTGAATTTTGGGGGGTTTTTTTGGCAATTCATGCCCCACCCCTCCGACTCCGAGAGGATCAGGTGGAGATCAAACCCAAAATTCCCTAAAATCCCAAAAAATCCCAAAAATTCCCAAAATTCTGGGGGTCCTGGCTGGGATTTAGGGGGGTTTCGGGGGATAAAAGTGCAGATAAATGTGAACTTTTGGGGTTTTTTTGGTCATTTTTTGTCCCATATTTTGGATTCTGAGAGGCTCGGGTGGGCATCATTTCCAAAATTCCCCAAAATTCCCCAAAACTCCCCAAAATTCCCCAAATTCTGGGTGGGATTTGGGGGGTCCTGGCTGG
>NW_024369383.1:0-864 GCF_014805655.1 Passer montanus
GGACCAGTATAAACCAGTACAGCCCAGTGCTCCCAGTATGGACCAGTGCAGACCAGTACAGCCCAGTCCCTCCCACTCCCATCCCAGTCCAGTACAGCCCAGTGCTCCCAGTATGGACCAGTGCAGACCAGTACAGCCCAGTCCCTCCCACTCCCATCCCAGTCCATCCCAGTCCATCCCAGTTTGATCCCCGTCCATCCCAGTCCCTCCCAGTTTGTCCCAGTCCCTCCCAGTTCCCTCCCAGTCCCTCCCAGTTTGATCCCAGTCCATCCCAGTCCCTCCCAGTTCCCTCCCAGTCTGTCCCAGTCCCTCCCAGTTTGTCCCAGTCCCTCCCAGTTCCCTCCCAGTTTGTCCCAGTCCCTCCCAGTTCCCCCCGGGTCTCAAGGCTGGGAATCCCGCAGGGAATTTCGGGCCTCACCGGAATCCCAAATTCCCGAGAAATTCGACTTCAGCAGCTCCAGCTCCGCCCGCAGCTCCTGGTCTGGGGAAGGGGGGAAATCAAATTCCTGGGATTCGGCCCAAAATTCCCAATTTTCCATGGAATTATTCCCAAAAATTCCCATTGCCCCCCAGAATTCATCCCCAAAATTTCAATTTTTGGCTGGAATTTTCCCCCCAAATTCCCATTTCCCCCCAAAATTCATCCCAAAATTCCCATTTTTTCATTTCATCCACCCCAAAATTCCCATTTTCCCACAACCCCCCCCCATTTTTCTATGGAATGTTCCCATGGAATTTTCCCCCAAAATCACTTTTTTGGCTGGATTTTTCCCAAAATCCCATTTTTTCCCTCCCATTTTTTCCCATTTTCCCTATTTCCCCACATTTTTTCCAATTTTTCCCCCCCGATTTTTCCCATTTTCC
>NW_024369384.1:0-864 GCF_014805655.1 Passer montanus
AATTTGGGATTTTGGGCGGAAATTTGGGGGTTTGGGGTGGGAATTTGGGATTTTCCCCCAAAATTTGGGGCTTTTGGGGTGGAAATTTGGGATTTTGGGGTCAAAATTTGGGGTTCGAGGTTGGGGGTTGGGCAAATTTGGGGTCAAAATTTGGAGATTTTGGTGTTCCCGGGTGGAAATTTGGGATTTTGGGGGGAAATTTGAGATTTTCCCCCAAAATTTGGAGTGGAAATTTGGAGGATTGGGGTTCCCGGGTGGGAATTTGGGGATTTTGGGGCGGAAATTTGGGGAATTTTGGGTGAAAATTTGGGGATTTTGGGCAGAAATTTGGGGGTTTGGGGGTTAATTTTGGGGATTTTGGGGGGAAATTTGGGATTTTCCCCAAAATTTGGGGTTCAGAGTTCAGGATCCGGCGAATTTGGGGTGGAAATTTGGAGATTTTGGGGTTCCCGGGTGGGAATTTGGGGATTTTGGGGCCGAATTGTGGATTTGGGGAGAGAAATTTGGGGATTTGGGGTTGAATTTTTGGGTTCCCAGGTGGAATTTTGGATATTTTGGGTGGAAATTTGGGATTTTCCCCAAAATTTGGGGGTTGGGGGGTAAAATTTGGGGATTTTGGGGCTGAATTTGGGGGTTTTGGGTGAAAATTTGGGATTTTGGGCAGAAATTTGGGGGTTCCAGGTGGAAATTTGGGATTTTCCCCAAAATTTGGGGGTTGGGGGGTAAAATTTGGGGATTTTGGGGCTGAATTTGGGGGTTTTGGGTGAAAATTTGGGATTTTGGGCAGAAATTTGGGGGTTCCAGGTGGAAATTTGGGATTTTGGGTTGAATTTTTGGGTTCCCGGGTGGAAATTTGGGGATTTT
>NW_024369385.1:0-34283 GCF_014805655.1 Passer montanus
GTATGACAGGTGCCACAGGTGTGACAGGTGTCACCAGACAGGTGCCACAGGTGTGGCAAGTGTGACAAGTGGCATTAATAACAAGTGCCACAGGTGTGACAGGAACCACAGCTGTGACAGGTGGCATTAATGACAGCTGTGACAGGTACCACAGGTATGACAGGTACCACAGGTATGACAGGTGCCACAGGTATGACAGGTGCCACAGGTATGACAGGTGCCACAGGTGTGGTAGGTACCGCAGATGCCACCCCTGACAGGTGTGACAGGTGCCAGCCCACCAGGCGTGCCAGGTGTCCCCAGAGGTGTCCCCAGGTGTCCCCGGTGTCACTCCTGCCATGTGTCCCAGGTGTCCCCAATGTCCCCAGAGGTGTCCCCAGAGGTGTCACTCACCATCCTCTCCTCCCTCCTCCTCCACCTGGTCAGCCCAGCTGGGCTTGGAGCTGCGGGGACACGGCGGCCTCTGGGTCCCTGTGTCCCCTGTGCCACCACAGTGCCACCCCCAGTGTCCCAGTGTCCCCTCAGTGTCCCTGTCCCCCCTCAGTGTCCCGGTGTCCCCTCAGGGTCCCTGTGCCCCCTGTGCCACCCCCAGGCTCCCTGTGCCCCCTGTGCCACCCCAGTGCCACCCCCAGTGCCACCCTCGGGCTCCCTGTGCCACCTCAGTGCCACCCTCAGGCTCCCTGTGCCCCCCCCATGTGCCACCCCAGGTCCCGGTGTCCCCTCAGGGTCCCTGTGCCCCCTGTGCCACCCCCAGGCTCCCTGTGCCCCCTGTGCCACCCCAGTGCCACCCCCAGTACCACCCTCGGGCTCCCTGTGCCACCTCAGTGCCACCCTCAGGCTCCCTGTGCCCCCCCCATGTGCCACCCCAGGTCCCGGTGTCCCCTCAGGGTCCCTGTGCCCCCTGTGCCACCCCCAGGCTCCCTGTGCCCCCTGTGCCACCCCAGTGCCACCCCCAGTACCACCCTCGGGCTCCCTGTGCCACCTCAGTGCCACCCTCAGGCTCCCTGTGCCCCCCCCATGTGCCACCCCAGGTCCCGGTGTCCCCTCAGGGTCCCTGTGCCCCCTGTGCCACCCCCAGGCTCCCTGTGCCCCCTGTGCCACCCCAGTGCCACCCCCAGTACCACCCTCGGGCTCCCTGTGCCACCTCAGTGCCACCCTCAGGCTCCCTGTGCCCCCCCCATGTGCCACCCCAGGTCCCGGTGTCCCCTCAGGGTCCCTGTGCCCCCTGTGCCACCCCCAGGCTCCCTGTGCCCCCTGTGCCACCCCAGTGCCACCCCCAGTACCACCCTCGGGCTCCCTGTGCCACCTCAGTGCCACCCTCAGGCTCCCTGTGCCCCCCCCATGTGCCACCCCAGGTCCCGGTGTCCCCTCAGGGTCCCTGTGCCCCCTGTGCCACCCCCAGGCTCCCTGTGCCCCCTGTGCCACCCCAGTGCCACCCCCAGTACCACCCTCGGGCTCCCTGTGCCACCTCAGTGCCACCCTCAGGCTCCCTGTGCCCCCCCCATGTGCCACCCCAGGTCCCGGTGTCCCCTCAGGGTCCCTGTGCCCCCTGTGCCACCCCCAGGCTCCCTGTGCCCCCTGTGCCACCCCAGTGCCACCCCCAGTACCACCCTCGGGCTCCCTGTGCCACCTCAGTGCCACCCTCAGGCTCCCTGTGCCCCCCCCATGTGCCACCCCAGGTCCCGGTGTCCCCTCAGGGTCCCTGTGCCCCCTGTGCCACCCCCAGGCTCCCTGTGCCCCCTGTGCCACCCCAGTGCCACCCCCAGTACCACCCTCGGGCTCCCTGTGCCACCTCAGTGCCACCCTCAGGCTCCCTGTGCCCCCCCCATGTGCCACCCCAGGTCCCGGTGTCCCCTCAGGGTCCCTGTGCCCCCTGTGCCACCCCCAGGCTCCCTGTGCCCCCTGTGCCACCCCAGTGCCACCCCCAGTACCACCCTCGGGCTCCCTGTGCCACCTCAGTGCCACCCTCAGGCTCCCTGTGCCCCCCCCATGTGCCACCCCAGGTCCCGGTGTCCCCTCAGGGTCCCTGTGCCCCCTGTGCCACCCCCAGGCTCCCTGTGCCCCCTGTGCCACCCCAGTGCCACCCCCAGTACCACCCTCGGGCTCCCTGTGCCACCTCAGTGCCACCCTCAGGCTCCCTGTGCCCCCCCCATGTGCCACCCCAGGTCCCGGTGTCCCCTCAGGGTCCCTGTGCCCCCTGTGCCACCCCCAGGCTCCCTGTGCCCCCTGTGCCACCCCAGTGCCACCCCCAGTACCACCCTCGGGCTCCCTGTGCCACCTCAGTGCCACCCTCAGGCTCCCTGTGCCCCCCCCATGTGCCACCCCAGGTCCCGGTGTCCCCTCAGGGTCCCTGTGCCCCCTGTGCCACCCCCAGGCTCCCTGTGCCCCCTGTGCCACCCCAGTGCCACCCCCAGTACCACCCTCGGGCTCCCTGTGCCACCTCAGTGCCACCCTCAGGCTCCCTGTGCCCCCCCCATGTGCCACCCCAGGTCCCGGTGTCCCCTCAGGGTCCCTGTGCCCCCTGTGCCACCCCCAGGCTCCCTGTGCCCCCTGTGCCACCCCAGTGCCACCCCCAGTACCACCCTCGGGCTCCCTGTGCCACCTCAGTGCCACCCTCAGGCTCCCTGTGCCCCCCCCATGTGCCACCCCAGGTCCCGGTGTCCCCTCAGGGTCCCTGTGCCCCCTGTGCCACCCCCAGGCTCCCTGTGCCCCCTGTGCCACCCCAGTGCCACCCCCAGTACCACCCTCGGGCTCCCTGTGCCACCTCAGTGCCACCCTCAGGCTCCCTGTGCCCCCCCCATGTGCCACCCCAGGTCCCGGTGTCCCCTCAGGGTCCCTGTGCCCCCTGTGCCACCCCCAGGCTCCCTGTGCCCCCTGTGCCACCCCAGTGCCACCCCCAGTACCACCCTCGGGCTCCCTGTGCCACCTCAGTGCCACCCTCAGGCTCCCTGTGCCCCCCCCATGTGCCACCCCAGGTCCCGGTGTCCCCTCAGGGTCCCTGTGCCCCCTGTGCCACCCCCAGGCTCCCTGTGCCCCCTGTGCCACCCCAGTGCCACCCCCAGTACCACCCTCGGGCTCCCTGTGCCACCTCAGTGCCACCCTCAGGCTCCCTGTGCCCCCCCCATGTGCCACCCCAGGTCCCGGTGTCCCCTCAGGGTCCCTGTGCCCCCTGTGCCACCCCCAGGCTCCCTGTGCCCCCTGTGCCACCCCAGTGCCACCCCCAGTACCACCCTCGGGCTCCCTGTGCCACCTCAGTGCCACCCTCAGGCTCCCTGTGCCCCCCCCATGTGCCACCCCAGGTCCCGGTGTCCCCTCAGGGTCCCTGTGCCCCCTGTGCCACCCCCAGGCTCCCTGTGCCCCCTGTGCCACCCCAGTGCCACCCCCAGTACCACCCTCGGGCTCCCTGTGCCACCTCAGTGCCACCCTCAGGCTCCCTGTGCCCCCCCCATGTGCCACCCCAGGTCCCGGTGTCCCCTCAGGGTCCCTGTGCCCCCTGTGCCACCCCCAGGCTCCCTGTGCCCCCTGTGCCACCCCAGTGCCACCCCCAGTACCACCCTCGGGCTCCCTGTGCCACCTCAGTGCCACCCTCAGGCTCCCTGTGCCCCCCCCATGTGCCACCCCAGGTCCCGGTGTCCCCTCAGGGTCCCTGTGCCCCCTGTGCCACAGGTGTGACAGGTACCACTAATGACAGGTGTGACAGGTACCACAAATGACAGGTGTGACAGGTATGACAGGTACCACAGGTGTGACAGGTACCACAAATGACAGGTGTGACAGGTATGACAGGTACCACAGGTGTGACAGGTACCACTAATGACAGGTGTGACAGGTACCACAAATGACAGGTGTGACAGGTATGACAGGTACCACAGGTGTGACAGGTACCACAAATGACAGGTGTGACAGGTATGACAGGTACCACAGGTGTGACAGGTACCACTAATGACAGGTGTGACAGGTACCACAAATGACAGGTGTGACAGGTATACCACTAATGACAGGTGTGACAGGTACCACAAATGACAGGTGTGACAGGTATGACAGGTACCACAGGTGTGACAGGTACCACTAATGACAGGTGTGACAGGTACCACAAATGACAGGTGTGACAGGTATGACAGGTACCACAGGTGTGACAGGTACCACTAATGACAGGTGTGACAGGTATCATTAATGACAGGTGTGACAGGTATCACTAGTGACAGGTGTGACAGGTGGCATTAATGACAGGTGTGACAGGTATGACAGGTGCCACAGGTGTGACAGGTGTCACCAGACAGGTGCCACAGGTGTGGCAAGTGTGACAAGTGGCATTAATAACAAGTGCCACAGGTGTGACAGGAACCACAGCTGTGACAGGTGGCATTAATGACAGCTGTGACAGGTACCACAGGTATGACAGGTACCACAGGTATGACAGGTGCCACAGGTATGACAGGTGCCACAGGTATGACAGGTGCCACAGGTGTGGTAGGTACCGCAGATGCCACCCCTGACAGGTGTGACAGGTGCCAGCCCACCAGGCGTGCCAGGTGTCCCCAGAGGTGTCCCCAGGTGTCCCCGGTGTCACTCCTGCCATGTGTCCCAGGTGTCCCCAATGTCCCCAGAGGTGTCCCCAGAGGTGTCACTCACCATCCTCTCCTCCCTCCTCCTCCACCTGGTCAGCCCAGCTGGGCTTGGAGCTGCGGGGACACGAGGCGGCTCCGGACGGGACAGCGCGGGGACCTGCGGGGACAGAGGGGACACTGAGAGGGGACACTGAGGGGACAGCGCGGGGACCTGCGGGGACAGAGGGGACACTGAGAGGGGACAGGGAGGGGACCTGCGGGGACAATGGGGGGACAGTGAGGGGGGACAGGGAGGGGACAGGGAGGGGACAGGGAGGGGACACTGAGAGGGGACAGGGAAGGGACACCTTGGGGATGACTGCGGCAGTCACCCAGTGCTCACTCAGGGTCACTCAGGGGTCAGCAGTCACTCAGGGGTCACTCAGGGTCAGTGGTCACTCACTGGTCACTCAGGGGTCACTCAGGTTCACTCACTGGTCACTCAGGGTCACTGGTCTCTCAGGGTCACTCAGAGCCATCGGTCACTCAGGGTCACTGGCGGTCACTCAGGGGTCACTCAGGGGTCACTCACTGGTCACTCAGGAGTCACTCACGAGTCATTCAGATCACTCAGGGTCACTCACTGGTCACTCAGGGTCACTCACTGGTCACTCACTGGTCACTCAGGGTCACTCATCGGTCACTCAGGGTCACTGGCGGTCACTCACCGGCCGTGTCCTGGCGCAGCTTGGCCGCAGCGCAGGCCTTGATCTCCAGCCCGATGGCCTTGGCCAGGGGAGGCGGCACCGCATTGCCCACCTGGGGACACGGGGACAGCGTGACACAGGGACAGGGACAGAGTGACACAGGGACAGGGGGACAGGGACAGGGACAGGGGGACAGGGACAGGGGGACAGAGTGACACAGGGACAAGGACACAGGGAGAGAAGGACAGTGACAGAGGGAGAGGGACAGGGGCACAGAGACAGGGACGCAGGGACCCAGGGTTTTGTTGCACCGTGGGGGCTCAGGCAGCCCCAATTCCCTGGTTTTCACCCAAACCCCACAACATTCCCCTCGGGATCCGGCTCCTCTCCCGCCTGGGGCAGGCCCGGGGCCGGGCAGAGCCTTCTCCTCCCGGGGAGGAATTCGGGTGGATTCGCTCCAGGACTCGGCCCCCGCTGCTGCTGCTCAGCCCCGGGCAGCGGGATGCGCTGGAGATCCCGTTCCCGCTTTTCCAGGGAATCCCATCCCCGGCTGTCGGATCCCAGCGCGTCCCGGTTCCTCCCAGCACGGAGCTGCCCCGGGAGCAGCGGGAATTCCCAGGCTCAGGGACCAGGGTGTCCAGAGCCAGGGCGTGAATTCCATCCCCCTCGGCTGATTCCAGAGGTTCCCTCTCCTGGGAAACCCCTGGGATGGGCTCAGTGTGCGCTGGAGCAAAACCAGTTTGGGACTGGGACCAGTCTGGGATCAAACCGTTTCCTTCGCTCTCTTTCCAAGAATTAATTTTATTTTTCCAGTGGATCTGGAACAGGGAACGTTGAGGTTTGGATTGTTTGGGTTTGTCTTTTTTTTTTTTCCTTCCCTTGTGTCTGGATGCGTTCCCAGCCAAACACCGAAAATGAAATTTTTCTTCTTCTTCCCAGTGAGAAAATTCCTTCTTTTCTGGGCAGAAGCGCCGGGGTCGGGGTGGAACTGCCCCGATCCCCGATTTGGGAATGCAGAGCCGGGAGAAGAGGCTCAGGGGAAGGCTGGGATCGCTGCAGGGATCCCGCCCCGCTGGCTCCCGCACCCTGCGACCCCAAACGCTCGGGGGAAGGGAAGGGAGGAATTCCCGGCTGCAGGAAAGGGGGAGATGCCCAGGTCGGATCAGCTCCCGCTGGATCCGCGGCTGGATCCCGCCCCGGTGGTTTTTGGGTCCCGCGGTGCCCGCAGGTCTGCGGGAGGAGCCGGCAGCGGCTCTGGGGTCGCTGCCGCCCCCTTGTCAGGGTTCACTCGCTGGTCACTCAGGGGTCACTCAGAGCCATCGGTCACTCAGGGTCACTGGTGGTCACTCAGTGGTCACTCAGGGGTCACTCAGGGTCACTCACTGGTCACTCAGGGGTCACTCAGGGGTCACTCAGGGTCACTCAGGGGTCACTCAGGGGTCACTCACTGGTCACACAGGGTCACTCAATGGTCACTCAGGGGTCACACAGGGTCACTCACTGGTCACTCGTGGTCACTCAGGGGTCACTCAGGGGTCACTCACTGGTCACTCAGGGGTCACTCAGAGCCATTGGTCACTCAGGGTCACTGGTCACTCACTGGTCACTCAGGGGTCACTCAGAGCCATCGGTCACTCAGGGTCACTGGCGGTCACTCAGGGGTCACTCAGGGGTCACTCACTGGTCACTCAGGAGTCACTCACGAGTCATTCAGATCACTCAGGGTCACTCACTGGTCACTCAGGGTCACTCACTGGTCACTCACTGGTCACTCAGGGTCACTCATCGGTCACTCAGGGTCACTGGCGGTCACTCACCGGCCGTGTCCTGGCGCAGCTTGGCCGCAGCGCAGGCCTTGATCTCCAGCCCGATGGCCTTGGCCAGGGGAGGCGGCACCGCATTGCCCACCTGGGACAGGGGTGGCCGTTGGAGACCATCAAACCCAACCACTGGGACACGGTGGCCACTGGCCACCCCCAGCAGCCCCACCCAAGGTCTGGGCCAACGATGACCACCGGCCGCCCCCAGCCCCGCGCGCCGGCCGTGCCCGCGGCTCCGCGGCCCCACCTGCTTGCCCATGGGCTCGGGGTTGGTGACGGTGGTGCTGAAGAAGCCGTCCCACTCCAGGCGCCCGTAGAGCCCGGCCCAGTGGTTGTGCCGGTTGCCGGTGTGCGGGAGGCACCAGGGGATGAGCGTGTTGAACTGCCGGTCGGCCGGGTCGCACGGCTTCCCTGGCAAACGCCAAAAAACACCCGGAATTTCGGCACAAAGACAACGCCGGCCCACCTGGGGACGTGGTTACGGGGGGCCACCACGCACCTTCGGCGCAGGAGCAGACGCCGCGCAGGGCGCCGGAGCTGCTGCGGCCGTTCTTGCGCTCGTGGTGGGTGTAGCGCAGCTTGCGCGTGGTGGTGCCGTCCGAGAGCCGCACCTCGATGTTGGGCAGGTCCCGCCAGTCGGAGCCGGGCGCCAGCGGGATGTGCCGCATCCGCGCCGCCACCAGCGCGCTCATGTCCTGCCGCGGCCGGCCCGGCGTCACCGCGGGCCCGGCGGGGGCAGCGGGGGATGTTGGGCATCAATGGGGGGTGTTGGGCATCAATGAGGGGCGTTGGGCATCAATGGGGGACGTTGAGGGTGTTGGGTGTCAATGGGGGGTGTTGGACATCAGTGGGGGATGTTGGGTGTCAATGGGGGGAGTTGGGCACCAATGGGGGATGATGGGTATCAATGGAGGGTGTTGGACACCCATGGGGGACGTTGGGCACCAATAGGGGGTGTTGGGCATCAATAGGGGGTGTTGGGCACCAATGGGGGGTGTTGGGTGTCAATGGGGGGTGTTGGGTGTCAATGGGGGGCGTTGGACACCATTGGGGGGTGTTGGGCACCAAAGGGTGGCACGGGGCACCAATGGGTGGCACCGGGCACCACTGGGGGCGTTGGGCACCATTGGGTGGCACGGGGCACCAATGGGTGGCACTGGGCACCATTGGGGACGTTGGGCACCATTGGGTGGCACTGGGCACCATTGGGGACGTTGGGCACCATCGGGGAGGGTTGGTGCTCAGGGGACTCGCAGGGACAGGTGGCTCCCAGTGGATTCAGTGGCTCCCAAGGGATCCAGCCGATCCCAGAGCTCCCACCAGGCTCCCAGGGGACAATGGACAATGGGACAATGG
This sequence comes from Passer montanus, assembly GCF_014805655.1. NCBI lineage: Eukaryota > Metazoa > Chordata > Aves > Passeriformes > Passeridae > Passer > Passer montanus. The sequence goes on from NW_024369385.1 coordinate 8,431, forward strand.
ACAATGGGACAATGGACAATCCCAAGGGATCCCAGAGCTCCCACCAGGCTCCCAGCCACCTCCACCATTCCCAAACCCACCATCCCCACCATTTCCCAGTATCTCCACCATCCCCACCACCTCCACCATTCCCAAACCCACCATCCCCACCACCTCCACCATTCCCAAAATCACCATTCCCAAGACATTCACCATTCCCAGTATCTCCAGCAGTTCCCAAAATCACCGTTCCCAAACCCACCATTCCCAAACCCACCATCCCCACCACTTCCACCATTCCCACCACCTCCACCATTCCCAAAATCACCATTCCCAAGACATTCACCATTCCCAGTATCTCCACCAGTTCCCAAATCCATCATTCCCAAACCCACCATTCCCACCACCTCCACCATTCCCACCATCCCCACCACCTCCACCATCCCCACCACCTCCACCATTCCCACGACTCCCCCATCCCGATTTCGGGCACGGCCGCCCCGGGAGGCCGCGGGGCCGCTGCGGTGGGACGCGGTGGGATCTGGTGGATCCCGTCCCCACCTTGCAGATGTGATCCCTGAGGATGGGCTGGTACTGGGAGCCGCGGATCTGCCGCTGGAACCACGACTGGGGCTCGCCGTTGTAGGAGATCTCCAGCGCCGAGGCGCCGTTGCGGATCTCGGGCAGGTCCGACATCGTGTCCCGCACCGTGATGGTGCGGAACGGGCCCGAGTACGTCCTGCGGGGACAGAATTCCCGACTCGGAACTTCCCACTCGGAGCTCCCAACTTGGAACTCCCAACTCGGAACTCCCAGCTTGGAACCCCCAACTCAGAATTCCCAACTCGGAACTCCCAGCTTGGAATCCCAGCTTGGAATTCCCAACTCGGAACTCCCAGCTTGGAGCCCCCAACTCGGAACTCTCAACACCAAAATCCCCAACTCGGAATTCCCCGCTTGAAACTTCCAACTCGGAACTGCGACTTGGAGCTCCCAACGCGGAACTCTCAACTCGTAACTCCCCACTTGGAACCCCAACTTGGAACTCCCAACTTGGAATTCCCAACTCAGAATTCCCAACTCGGAACTCCCCACTTGGAGCTCCCAACTCGGAACTTCCAACTCAGAATTCTCAACTTGGAACTCTCAACTCTGAACTCCCAACACCAAAATCCCCAACTCAGAATTCCCAACTTGGAACCCCAGCTTGGAATTCCCAACTCAGAATTCTCAACTTGGAACTCCCAACTTGGAATTCACCACTTGGAACTCCCAACTCGGAACTCCCAACATGGAATTCCCCACTTGGAACTCCCAACTCGGAACTCCCAACACCAAAATCCCCAACTCAGAATTCCCAACTCAGAACTCCCAACTTGGAACTCCTAACTTGGAACTCCCAACTCGGAATTCCCAACTTGGAACTCTCAACTCAGAACTCCCAACTCGGAATTCCCAACTTGGAACTCTCTACTCTGAACTCCCAACACCAAAATCCCCAGCTCAGAATTCCCAACTTGGAACCCCCAGCTTGGAACTTCCAACTCAGAATTCTCAACTTGGAACTCCCAACTTGGAATTCCCAACTCAGAATTCCCAACTTGGAACTCCTAACTTGGAATTCCCAACTCGGAACTCCCAACTCGGAATTCCCAACTCGGAACTCCCAACTCGGAATTCCCAACTTGGAACTCCTAACTTGGAATTCCCCACTTGGAATTCCCCACTTGGAACTCCCAATGTGGAATTCCCAACTCGGAACCCCCAGCTTGGAACTCCCAACTCAGAATTCTCAACTTGGAACCCCCAACTTGGAACTTCCAACTCAGAACTCCCAACTTGGAATTCCCAACCGGGAACTCCTAACTCGCAATTCCCCACTCGGAATCCCCAAGTGCTGAATTGCCAAACCGGAATTCCCGACACGAAATTCCCAACTCGGAATGGCCAAACTGGTATTCCCGACAGGAAATTCCCAACTCAGAACTGCCAAAGCGGAATTCGGAGGGGCAGTTCTGCCTTTGAGGGGCAGTTCCTGGAGGAACTGTGGTGGCCATGGCCATGTGGAGCCCTCATGGAGATGGGAATGTCCCCAGAGCCACCAGAGGGGACAGATCTGTCCTGGGAGGGACAGGTCCTGAGGGAACTGTGGTGGCCATGGCCATGTGGAGCCCTCATGGAGGTGGGAATGTCCCCAGAGCCACCCGAGGGGACAGTTCTGTCCTTGGAGGGGACAGTTCTGCCTTTGAGGGACAGTTCTGGCTTTGAGGGGACAGTTCTGCCTTTGAGGGACAGTTCCTGGGGGAACTGTGGTGGCCATGGCCTTGTGGAGCCCTCATGGAGGTGGGAATGTCCCCAGAGCCACCCGAGGGGACAGTTCTGTCCTTGGAGGGACAGTTCTGTCCTTGGAGGGGACAGTTCTGCCTTGGAGGGGCAGTTCTGCCTTTGAGGGGCAGTTCCTGGAGGAACTGTGGTGGCCATGGCCATGTGGAGCCCTCATGGAGATGGGAATGTCCCCAGAGCCGTGATGTTGCTGACGAACTTCTTGTCGTCCACCACGACGCTGAGCTGGCAGGCGCGGGGCGCGAACACGTGCAGGGGCTCGGGGAACATGGGCAGCTTCCCGCCCGCCGCCGCCGCCAGCACGATGGCGCGGCGCCGCGTCTGCGCCACGCCGTACTGCCCGGCCTGCGGGGACAACCGCGCCGGGACGTCACCGAGCGGGCACGGGGACAGGGCCACCAGGGGACAGATCTGTCCTGGGAGGGACAGGTCTGTCCTTGGAGGGACAGTTCCTGGAGGAACTGTGGTGGCCATGGCCATGTGGAACCCTCATGGAGGTGGGAATGTCCCCAGAGCCACCCAAGGGGACAGTTCTGTCCTTGGAGGGACAGTTCTGGCTTTGAGGGACAATTCCTGGAGGAACTGTGGTGGCCATGGCCATGTGGAACCCTCATGGAGGTGGGAATGTCCCCAGAGCCACCCAAGGGGACAGTTCTGTCCTTGGAGGGACAGTTCTGCCCTTGGAGGGGACAGTTCTGCCTTTGAGGGACAGTTCCTGGAGGAACTGTGGTGGCCATGGCCTTGTGGAGCCCTCATGGAGGTGGGAATGTCCCCAGAGCCACCCAAGGGGTCTTTGGAGGGAGTGGGCATGGCCCAAGAGGCACCCAAGGGGACAATTCCTGAGGGACAGGGGTGGGAATGGCCCCAGTCACCCTAGGGGACAATTCCTGAGGGACAGGGGTGGAGATGTCCCCAAAGCCACCCAAGGAGTCAATTCCTCCTTTGGAGAACCCGTCCCCTCTGGGAACGTCCCCAAAGCCACCCAAGGAGTCAATTCCCCCTTTGAAGGACCTGTCCCCTCTGGGAACGTCCCCAAAGCCACCCAAGGAGTCAATTCCCCCTTTGAAGGACCAAGTGACCAACCGGGAATTGGCCAATTCCCAAGTGACAACTTGTCTGGGAACGTCCCCAAGGAGCGACACGACCAACATTCCTCAGGGTGCCAAAAAAGGGTTTTTTGCCCCCAAAAGCAGCCCTGGAGACCCTACCTGGAGCACCCCGAAGGTGCACTGGTAGCCCATGCGCACCAGGCAGCGCAGGGTCAGCTTGAGCACCATGGACCTCTTGAAGGACACGAAATTCCGGACGTTCTCCAGCAGGAAGAAGCGCGGCCGGTAATAATCGCAGTAACTGCGGGGACAGCGGGACGTCGGCGTGGCCGGGGGACGTGGGGGGGTCTCACCCCAAAAATCCCCTCCATCGCCCCAAAAAATCACCTCCACACCCACCTTGGGACACCAGATGGGGTCTCACCCCAAAAATCCCCTCCATCGCCCCAAAAAATCCCATCCACATCCACCAGGAGACACCAGATGGGGTCTCACCCCAAAAATCCCCTCCACTGCCCCAAAAATCCTCTCCACATCCATGAGGGGACACCAGCTGGGGTCTCACCCCAAAAATCTCCTCTATTGCCCCAAAAATCCCCTCCATCGCCCCAAAAAATCCCATCCACATCCACCAGGAGACAACAGATGGGGTCTCACCCCAAAAATCTCCTCTATTGCCCCAAAAATCCCCTCCATCGCCCCAAAAAATCCTCTCCACATCCATGAGGGGACACCAGCTGGGGTCTCACCCCAAAAATCCCCTCCACGCCCATGAGGAGACACCAGATGGAGTCTCACCCCAAAAACCCCCTCCACACCCACCAGAGGACACCAGCTGGGGTCTCACCTCCCAAACCCCCCCCAGACCCACCAGGAGACACCAGCTGGGGTCTCACCCCAAAAATCCCCTCCATTGCCCCAAAAAATCCTCTCCACACCCACCAGGAGACACCAGCTGGGGTCTCACCCCAAAAATCCCCTCCATTGCCCCAAAAAATCCTCTCCACACCCACCAGGAGACACCAGCTGGGGTCTCACCCCAAAAATCCCCTCCATCACCTCAAAAAATCCCATCTGCAGCCATGAGGGGACACCAGATGGGGTCTCACCCCCAAAAATCTCCTCTATTGCCCCAAAAATCCCCTCCACACCCATGAGGGGACACCAGATGGGGTCTCACCCCAAAAACCCTCTCCATCACCCCAAAAAATCCATACCACATCCATGAGGAGACACCAGCTGGGGTCTCACCTCCCAGAAATCCCCTCCACACCCATGAGGGGACATCGGATGGGGTCTCACCTCCCAAAAAGCCCCCCCAGACCCACCTGAGGACACCAGCTGGGGTCTCACCCCAAAAATCCCCTCCATCACCCCAAAAATCCCCTCCATTTCCCCAAATAACCCCATCCACACCCACGAGGAGACACCAGCTGGGCTCTCACCTCCCAAAACCCCACCCAGACCCACGAGGGGACACCAGATGGGGTCTCACCCCAAAAATCCCCTCCACACCAATGAGGAGACACCAGCTGGGGTCTCACCTCCCCAAACCCCCCCCAGACCCACGAGGAGACACCAGCTGGGGTCTCACCTCCCAAAAGTCTGCTCCACACCCACCTTGCGACACCAGCTGGGGTCTCACCCCAAAAATCCCCTCCACACCAATGAGGAGACACCAGCTGGGGTCTCACCTCCCCAAACCCCCCCCAGACCCACGAGGAGACACCAGATGGGGTCTCACCCCAAAAACCCTTTCCATCATCCCAAAAATCCTCTCCACACCCACCAGAGGACACCAGCTGGGCTCTCACCTCCCAAAAATCCGCTCCACACCCATGAAGGGACACCACATGGGGTCACGCCCCAAAAAACAACCTCTTAACACCCACGAGGGGACGCCAGCTGGGGTCTCACCCCAAAAAACAACCTCTCCACACCCACGAGGCTCTCACCTCCCAAAAATCCCCTCCACACCCATCTTGGGACACCAACTGGGGTCTCACCTCCCAAACCCCCCCCAGACCCACCAGGAGACACCAGATGGGGTCTCACCCCCCAAAAAGCCCCCCCAGACCCACCTTGGGACACCAGCTGGGGTCTCACCCCAAAAATCCCCTCCACACCAATGAGGAGACACCAGCTGGGGTCTCACCTCCCAAAAGTCTGCTCCACACCCACCTTGCGACACCAGCTGGGGTCTCACCCCAAAAAACAACCTCTCCACACCCCCGAGGGGACGCCAGGTGGGGTCTCACCTCCCAAAAAGACCCCCCAGACCCACCTTGGGACGCCAGGTGGGGTCTCACCCCAAAAACCCACCTGAGGAAGGAGACCACCAGGGAGTTCTTGAACTTGGAGTAGGTGCGCGAGTTGAAGCGGTTCATGCCGCTGAAGCCCTGGCACGGGGGGCCACCACAGAGCATCTCCACGTCGCCCTTCTGGGGCAGCTTCTGGCCCAAGGCGTTGGTCCTCTCGCCGGCCATGACCAGCTTGAGCAGCACGTTGCAGTCCTCGGTGAACACCGTGGTGCCGGGGTTGTTGAGCCGGAACGCCTGCGCCGCCGGCTCCCACATCTCGATGGCCCACAGCGTCTCCGAGACCCCTGGGGGGGGCGGGGGTGGTGGGAGTGGGCACGGATGGGCACTGGGAACGGGCATGGATGGGCACTGGGAGTGGGCAGGGGTGGGCAGGGGTGGGCAGGGGTGGGCACTGGGATGGGCACTGGGAATGGGCAGGGATGGGCACTGGGGATGGATACTGGGAATGGGCAGGGATGGGCACTGGGATGGGCACTGGGAACGGGCAGGGATGGGCACTGGGATGGACAGGAGTGCATGGGAATGGGCAGGGATGGGCACTGGGATGGGCACTGGGAACGGGCAGGGATGGGCACTGGGATGGACACTGGGGTGGGCACTGGGAATGGGCAGGGATGGGCACTGGGGATGGACAGTGGGGTAGGTGGGAATGGGCAGGGTTGTATGGGAATGGTGAGGGATGGGCATTGGGATTGGGCATTGGGATGGGCATTGGGGATGGGCACTGGGAACGGGCATGGATGGGCACTGGGAGTGGGCAGGTGGGTGGAAATGCCCAGAGCTGGGTGGGGATGCCCAGAGCCAGGTGGGAATGCCCAGATCCAGGTGGGGATGCCCAGAGCCAGGTTGGAATGCCCAGAGCCAGGTTGGATCCCCCAGGGCCGGGCACGGGCACCGTCCATCGGGTTTGCCATCCCCCGTGGGACCCTCCCTGCCCCTGCCAGGCCCGGCCGTGCCCCCGCCCCGGGCACTGCCCTCACCTGCCTGGTGGAAGCCCTCGGAGAGGCCCCCGCAGCCGGAGAACACGTCCAGGGTCCTCAGCTTGGGCACGGGTGGCACTGCCAGCTGCTGCTGGCTCTGCTCCGCGCCCGCCGCCTTCCCCTTGCCCTTCCCTGCAGAGCGCCGGGCACGGCTCGGTCCTGCTCTTCCTCCTCCTGCTCCTCCTCCTCCTCCTCCTCCTCCTCCTCCTCCTCCTCCTCTCCTCCTCCTCCTCCTCCGCTCATCCTGCACCTCCCAGAGCTTTTCTGCCCCTTTTTTACCCATTTTATGCCCCTTTTTTACCCATTTCTGCCCCTTTTCTACCCATTTTCTGCCCCTTTTTCCAGCCCCTACCCCACTTCTTTTCCACCCCATTTTCTGCCCATTTTTACCCCATTTTTCTGCCCCTTTTTTACCCATCCTTTCCCTTTTCCCTTCCCCTTCCCTTTGTTCCCGGAGCTCCGGGCATGGTTGGGAGGATCCTCAAAGCTCTTGGTTTTGGCGTTGTAAGCCTGGAAAAAAACCCAAAAAATCCCCATTTCACCAGAATCCCCCATTTTTCACCATCCCTGGTGTCTCCAGACCTCCAGGAACTCATCCAGACCTCCAGGAACTCATCCAGACCTCCAGGAACTCATCCAGACCTCCAGGAACTCATCCTGACCTCCAGGAACTCATCCACAAACCCATCTCCTCCACATCAAACCCACCTGGAGACCCCAGAACCTCCCATTTTCACCATCCCTGGTGCCTCCAGACCTCCAGGAACTCATCCAGACCTCCAGGAACTCATCCAGACCTCCAGGAACTCATCCAGACCTCCAGGAACTCACCCACAAACCCAACTCCTCCATGTCAAACCCACCTGGAGACCCCAGCACCCCAACTTTGCTCCATCCCTGGTGTCTCCAGACCTCCAGGAACCCATCCAGGTCCTTGAAAACCCAGTGTAGTATCCAAAACTTATTCTCCAAAATTTCAGAACCGGCCCCAAATCCAACTCCTCCATGGAAAACCACCCAGAACCCCAACTTTGCTCCATCCCTGGTGTCTCCAGACCTCCAGGAACTCCTCCAGACCTCCAGGAACTCCTCCAGACCTCCAGGAACTCCTCCAGACCTCCAGGAACTCCTCCAGACCTCCAGGAACTCCTCCAGACCTCCAGGAACTCCTCCAGACCTCCAGGAACTCCTCCAGACCTCCAGGAACTCCTCCAGACCTCCAGGAACTCCTCCAGACCTCCAGGAACTCCTCCAGACCTCCAGGAACTCCTCCAGACCTCCAGGAACTCCTCCAGACCTCCAGGAACTCCTCCAGACCTCCAGGAACTCCTCCAGACCTCCAGGAACTCCTCCAGACCTCCAGGAACTCACCCACAAACCCAACTCCACCACGTCAAACCCACCTGGAGACCCCAGCACCCCCACTTTTCTCCCTCCCTGCTGTCCCCAGCCCCCTGGTCTCCCCGCACCCCTCACCTCCAGGAAGTAGAAGCGGTCGGGGCCGCCGGCCGAGTAGTCCTGGATGCTCTCGGGCAGGTCCTCGCCGTAGAGCACGGAGCAGCGGCCCTGCACCGCCCGGAACTCCACGGTGGCCTCCTCGTCGCTCCAGTAGAGCAGGTTGATGTCGGCATGGTAGCTCGCCTTGGTGGACTTGTGGGTGTTCTCGGGCCTGGAGGTGGCCGGGAGAACGGCGGGATTAGGGGAGGAACGAGGTGGGTTCTCCTCGAGGTGGGCTCTCCTCGAGGTGGGTTCTCCTCGAGGTGGGGTTGGCTGGAGAGGGGATTTGGGGTGGGATGGAGGGAAGGCTGGGAGAGGTTGAGGAAAATGGGGTTTAAGGGAGCTTGAGGCAGCAGGAGATGTCCAAAGATGGCACAAGATGTCCGAAGACCTCCCACGACATCCAAAGAAATTCAAGGACATCTCAAGACATCCAAAAATGTCCCAAAATATCCAAAGACCTCCCACGACATCCAAAGAATTCAAAGAAATTCAAAGACATCTCAAGACATCCAAAAATGTTCCAAAGTATCCAAAGATACAAAAAAAAAAAATCCAAGGATGTCCAAAGAAGTCCAAAGATATCCAAAGACATCTCAAGACATGGCAGAACATCCAAAAATGTCCCAAAATATCCAAAGATACCCAAAAAATTCCAAAGAAGTCCAAAGACATCCAAAGACATCCAAAGATGTCACAAGATGTCCAAAGACCTCCCACGATATCCAAAGAAGTCCAAACACATCCAAAGATATCTCAAGACATCTAAAAATGACCCAAAATATCCAAAGATACCAAAAAAATATCCAAAGATGTCCAAAGAAGTCCAAAGACATCTCAAGACATCTAAAAATGACCCAAAATATCCAAAGATACCAAAATAAAAATGCAAAGATGTCCAAAGAAGTCTAAAGACATTCAAAGACATCTCAAGACATGGCAGGACATCCAAAAACGTCCCAAAATATCCAAAGATACAAAACAAAAAAAAAAAATTCCAAAGGCATCCAAAGAAGTCCAAAGAAATCCAAAGACTTCTCAAGATACGCCAGGACATCCAAAAACATCCCAAAATATCCAAAGATACAAAAAAAACCCCCCAAAGAAGTCCAAAGACATCAAAAGACATCTCAAGACATGGAAGGACATCCAAAAATGACCCAAAATATCCAAAGATACCCCAAAAAAATTCCAAAGATGTCCAAAGAAGTCCAAAGACATCTCAAGACATCTAAAAACGTTCCAAAGTATCCAAAGATACCAAAAAAATATCCAAAGATGTCTAAAGAAGCCAAAAGACATCCAAAGATATCTCAAGACATGGCAGGACACCCAAAAATGTCCAAAATATCCAAAGACCTCCCACGACATCCAAAGAATTCAAAGAAATTCAAAGATATCTCAAGACATGGCAGGACATCCAAAAACGTCCCAAAATATCCAAAGATACCCCAAAAAAATTCAAATATGCCCAAAGAAATCCAAAGACATCCATAGACATCTCAAGACGTGCCAGGACATCCAAACATGTCCCAAAATATCCAAAGATACCCCAAAAAAATTCCAAAGATGTCCAAAGAAGTCCAAAGACATCCAAAGACATCTCAAGACATGGCAGAACATCCAAAGATGTCCTAAAATATCCAAAGATACCAAAAAAATTCCAAAGATGTCCAAAGAAGTCCAAAGACATCTCAAGACATCCAAAAAGTCCCAAAATATCCAAAGATACCCCTCAAAAAATCCAAATATGTCCAAAGAAGTCCAAAGACATCCGAAGATGTCCCATCAGGACCATCCAACTCCATGGACTTCTACCCCAATTCCCGGCACTGCTCACGCCACCGACCCCAAATCCTCACCAATTTTGGGAGCATTTTCCCAACTTTGGAAACCCTCAAAAATCCAAAGATGTCCAAAGAAGTCCAAAGACATCCAAAGATGTCCCATCAGGACCATCCAACTCCATGGACTTCTACCCCAATTCCCGGCACTGCTCACGCCACCGACCCCAAATCCTCACCAATTTTGGGAGCATTTTCCCAACTTTGGAAACCCTCATGGATTTGGGGACAAAATTCCCGATTTTGAGGTCAACTTTGGGACAATCCTTCCAATTTTGTGAGAATTTTTCCAACTGGGAAGGTCCAACAAGGATCATCCAAGTCGGGAAGTCAACCAAGACCCTCCAAAGATTTGGGCCAAACCACATCAAGCCCTGCTTTCACCACCAACTCCAAACCTTCCCAGACCCCCAAAACGCCCCCAAACCCCCTGGATTCGGCACCTGTAGAACTTGTAGATGCAGAGCTTGATGTCGGCCTCGTTGGGTTTGCCGTTGCCGCGCAGGCTGCAGAAGATGCTCTTGATGCGGCCCACGCGGAACGGGTCGGGCGCGTCCAGGTTGCTGCCCTTGATGTACTCCGAGTACTTGCGGTAGTGCTCGGGGTGCAGCTCCTCGTCCACCGCCTCCTTCTTGGGCCTCTTGGCCGGGCTGGCCGGCTTCACGCTGGGGGATCGGGGAAAACGTCCCAAAAACGTCCCAAAAACGCAAAAAAAAGTCCCAAAAACGTCCCAGAAACCTCCCAAAAATGCCACAAAAACGTCCAAAAAAGTCCCAAAAAACGCCCCAAAAACGTCCCAAAAAATGTCCCAAAAACATCCCAAAAACGTCACAAAAACGCCCCAAAAACGTCCCAAAAATGTCCGAAAAAAAGTCCCAAAAACGTCCCCAAAAATGTCCCAAAAAACGTCCCAAAACCGCCCCAAAAATGGCCAAAAACCGTCCCAAAAACGTCCCAAAAATGTCCCAAAAAAGTCCCAAAAACGCCCCAAAAATGTCCCGAAAATGTCCTGAAAACGCCCCAAAAACCATCCCAAAAACGCCCCAAAAACATCCCAAAAATGGTCCCAAAAATGCCCCAAAAAAGTCCCAAAAATGCCCCAAAAAACGTCCCAAAAACGCCCCAAAAACGGTCCCAAAAATGCCCCAAAAAAGGTCCCATAAATGCCTCAAAAAACGTCCCAAAATTTGGGTGAAGATTTGGAATTGAAGGATCTTGGAAGGGTTTTCCAGCCTTGACCCCAATTTTTTTGTCAAAAGTTGGGTGAGAAGTTGGAATTGAGGGATCTTGGAAGGGTTTTCCAGCCTTGACCCCAATTTTTTTGTCAAAAGTTGGGTGAGAAGTTGGAATTGAGGGATCTTGGAGGGGTCTCCAAACCTTAATGAGTTCTATAATTCCATAATTCCAATTTGTCCACCAAAAGTTGGGTCAAGATTTGGAATTAAGGGGTCTTGGAAGGGTCTTCCAACCTTGATTCCAATTTTTTTTTTCTCAAAAGTTGAGTGAAAAGTTGGAATTGAGGGATCTTGGAAGGCTTTGCCAGCCCTGACACCAAAAGTTGAGTGAAAAGTTGGAATTGAGGGATCTTGGAAGGCTTTTCCAGCCTTGACACCAAAAATTGGGTGAAGGTTTGGAATTGAGGGGTCTTGGCTGGGTCTCCTAACCTTAACTGGTTCTATGATTCCATAATTCCAATTTGTCCACCAGAAGTTGGGTGAAGATGCGGAATCAAGAGATCTTGGAAGGGTTTTCCAACCTTGACTCCATTTTTTTTTGTCAAAAGTTGGGTTAAGAGTTGGAATTGAGAGATCGTGGGGAGGTTTTAGAGCCTCAACTCCGTAATTTCAATTTATCCCCCCAAAATCCCCAAATCCCAGCCCAAGGGTGAGGTCCCCAAGCCCACCTGAAGGAGAAGGCGTCGGGCAGCAGGTAGACGCCGTCCCCCACCCGGTACTGGACGCCGTTCTTGGTGGCCACGGCGTAGAACATCTTGCCGTCGGCCTCCTCCAGCGGCTCGGCCACCTTGGGGATCTCCTTGTGCCTCACCTCGTCCAGGCGCGCGCAGCTCAAGCAGAACCTGCCGGAACACCACCACGTTCTCCAAAAAAAATCCATTTTTGGGGCGGGAAGAACCCAAAATTTTGGTTTTTCCACCCAAAAACGGACTTGTACTTGTTGTCCTCGGTGGGCTGCGCGTCGGGCGGGCTCTCGAAGCGCGCGTACTCCTGGTCGTACCACATCTGGTAGAAGTAGGTCCTCCCATCGTCTTCCACCATCTTGATCTCCGTGTCCAGCCCGCCCTGAAGGACAAAACCAGCGGGGTGGCCGCGATCGGCGGCGCCGACCGGCACCGGCCGGACCCGCGGCGCTGGCCCCACCTCCATGGCCCAGTTGTCCGAGGGCGCCTTGTAGATGACGTTGACCTTGCCGTGGATGTAGGACAGCTGCATGTCCTCGCACTCGTCCACCAGGAACAGCTCCAGGGGGTCCGAGGTGGCCCCCAGGACGGTGTCCGAGCCCGGGCAGAACCAGTGGGCATGGAACATCTGGCCACTGCTGTCCTCCCACATGGCCGTCACCCTGAGGGGCAGGAGGTGTGAGAGGGGACGTCCCCGTGTCCCCAAGCCCATGGGAGCAGGGAGAACCCAACCAGATTGGTGGGACCATTGGAGATGTCCCCATATCCCCAACCCCATGGGTGAAAGGAGAACCCACCTGGCTTGGTGGCAGCATTGGAGATGTCCCCAACCCCATGGGAGCAGGGAGAACCCACCAGGCTTGGTGGGATCATCAGGGACATCCCATGTCCCCAACCCCATGGGTGCAAGGAGAACCCACCAGGCTTGGTGGGATCATCAGGGATGTCTCCAACCCCATGGGAGAATGGAGAAACCACCAGGCTTGGTGGGATCATCAGGGATGTCTCCAACCCCATGGGTGCAAGGAGAACCCACCAGGCTTGGTGGGATCATCAGGGACATCCCATGTCCCCAACCCCATGGGAGCAGGGAGAACCCACCAGGCTTGGTGGGATCATCAGGGGATGTTGCCACATCCCCAGTCCCATGGGAGCAGAGAAAACCCACCTGGCTCGGTGGGATGATCGGGGACATCCCCTGTTCCCAACCCATGGGAGAATGGAGAACCCACCTGGCTTGGCGGGATCATTGGAGATGTCCCCATGTCCCCAACCCCATGGGTGCAAGAACCCACCAGGCTTGGTAGGATCATCAGGAACATCCTCTGTTCCCACCCCATGGGAGAATGGAGAGCCCACCAGGCTTGGTGGGATCATTGGAGATATCCTCATGTCCCCAACCCCATGGATGCAAGGAGAACCCACCAGGCTTGGTAGGATCATCAGGAACATCCTCTGTTCCCACCCCATGGGAGAATGGAGACCCACCTGGCCAGGTAGACGGTCTTGGTAGGGATGTCCCCGTGTCCCCACCCCTGTGGGAACACGGAGGACTCACCTGGCCAGGTAGAGGGGCTTGGTGGGGTCGTCGGGGCTCTCCATGGAAGAATGAAGAACACACCTGACTTGGTGGGATCATTGGGGTTGTCCTCAACCCACGGGAGAATGGAGAACCCACCAGGCTCGGTGGGAGCATTGGAGATGTCCCCAACACCACGGGAGAATGGAAAACCCGCTTGGCTTGGTGGGATCATCAGGGATGTCCCCATATCCCCAACCCCATGGAGAACGGAGAACCCACCAGGCTTGGTGGGATCATCAGGAACATCCTCTGTTCCCACCCCATGGGAGAATGGAGACCCACCTGGCCAGGCAGAGGCTCTCGGTGGGGATGTCCCCATGTCCCCACCCCTGTGGGAACATGGAGGACTCACCTGGCCAGGTAGAGGGGCTTGGTGGGGTCGTCGGGGCTCACGGACACGCAGTCGCCCACCTCCAGGGTCTCGGAGTCGATGCAGACGCGTTGGTAATAATCCTTCTTGCCGTCGCTCTGCCGGGGCACGGGGCCGTTACAGGTGCCGGCCTCACCTGGATGGGGCCTTCACCTGGATGGGGCCCTCACCTGGATGGGGCCCTCACCTGGATGGGGCCCTCACCTGGATGGGGCCCTCACCTGGATGGGGCCCTCACCTGGATGGGGCCCTCACCTGGATGGGGCCCTCACCTGGATGGGGCCTTCACCTGGATGGGTTCCCCTCACCTGGACACGTCCCCTCACCTTTCCAGGCCCCCTCACCTGCCCAGGTGCCTCACCTTGATGGGCTCCCCGACCCAGGAGATCCGGCTCTTGTTCTGCTTCTTCTTGCGGCCCTGCAGCATCTTCTTGGGCGAGGGCATCTCGGGGATGTTGTCATCGACCTCCTCGTCCTCGTCCGCCTCCCGCACCGCCAGGTTGGGACACCTGGGACGTCACCAGGGACGTCACCGGGGGCTCAGGGATGGGGACACTGGGGACAGGGACCTTGGGGACAGGGCCACCCACCTCCTCTGCAGACACGCCTGCTTGCTGCGGCCGCTGCCCCCGAACTTGACCATGTTCTGGCACGCCTTGCACTTGCCACACTCGGGCTGCTGGCACACCTGGCACGGGACAGGGGACACCGGTGACACCAGGAACGCTCCTCCACGATCAACTCAACCAACTCGTGATGTTGATGTCGACCAAGGTTGGAAGATCTTCCAAAACCAACCAACCCAACCCATGACATTGGCGTTGACCAAGGCTGGAAAAGCCCTCCAAGATCAACCCAACCTATGACAGTAACATTGACCAAGATTGGAAAACTCTCCAAGATCAGCCAACCCAACCCATGACGCTGATGTTGACCAAGACTGGAAGAGACCTTCAAGACAAACAAGCCAACCCATGACGCTGATGTTGGCCAACACTGGGAGTCCTTCAAGACCAACCAATCCAACCCACGACGCTGATGTTGGCCAACACCGCAAGTCCTTCAAGACCAACCAACCCAACCCATGACCTTGATGTTGGCCAACACTGGGAGTCCTTCAAGACCAACCAATCCAACCCATGATGCTGATGTTGACCAACACTGGGAGTCCTTCAAGACCAACCAACCCAACCCATGATGCTGATGTTGGCCAACGCTGGGAGTTTTTCAAGACCAACCAACCCAACGCAAGACATTGACATTGACCAAGATTGAAAGACCCTCCAACACCACCCCATCCCCGCCCCACCACTGGTGACCCTTCTTAGGAGGATCTTCCCAATTTTGGGAGGGTTTTTGTGATCTTGGGAGGATCTTCCCAATTTTGGGACAATCTCCCAGTTTTGGGAGGATCTTCCCAATTTTGGGAGAATTCTCCCAGTTTTGGGAGGATCTTCCCAATTTTGGGAGGGTTTCTGTTCTGATTCCCAGCACTTCTCATGCCACTGAACCCAAATCCTCACCAGTTTTGGGAAGATTTTCTCGATTTTGGTTGGATTCTCCCAATTTTGTGGGCACAGAACCCAAACCCTCCCCAATTCTGGGCAAATTCTCTTACTTTTGAGGTCCCACTTCCCAAATTTTGGTTGGATTTTCCCAATTTTGGGGTTTTTGCCCCCAGACCTCACCTCCTGCCCAGGGTGACCTCACCCAACTTGATGAGGTCCCTCATGCCCAGCATGAGAATCCCCAATTTTGGGCAGATTTCCCCAATATTGAGACCCCAGAGCCCAAACCCTCCCAGATTTTGGTCGGATTTTCCCGATTCTGGGTTTTTTGCCCCCAAACCTCACCTCTTGCCCAGGGTGACCCCGGCCAGCTTGATGAGGTCCCTCATGCAGGGCGTGATGAGCACCGGGGGCTCGTCGCTGTCGCCGGCCTCATCGTAGCTCTCCACCTGCTCCACCACGAACTGCGCGTGGCGCAGCAGCGAGTCCTCCGTGAAGCGGTTGAAGTTGAGCCCCGCCGGCGGCACCGTGGTCTGGGGGAATTTCGGGAGGGTTGGAGATGGCCGGGAATGGCAGCTGACCCCTCCCCAGATCGCCCATTCCAAAGGTCATCAAGTTGGGAATGGTTTGAAGGGCTGGAGATGGCCAGGAATGGCAGCTGACCCCTCCCCAGATCGCCCATTCCAAAGGTCATCACGTTGGGAATGGTTTGGGATGGTTTGGAATGGTTGGGGATGGCCGGAGATGGTTTGGAATGGTTGGGGATGGTTGGGGATGGCCGTTGACCTCTCTCCAGACCACCCATTCCAAAGGTCACCAAGGTTGGGGATGGCTGGGAATGGTTGGAAAGGGTTGGAGATGGTTGGAGATGGTTGGGGATGGTTGGGAATGGTTGGGGATGGCCGTTGACACCTCTCCAGACCACCCATTCCAATGGTTGGGAATGGTTGGGATGGGTTGAGATGGTTTGGAATGGTTTGGGATGGTTGGAACGGGTTGGAGATGGCTGGGGATGGGTTGGGATGGTTGGGAATGGTTGGAAAGTGTTGGAATGGTTGGGAATTATTTGGGATGGCCGTTGAGCCCTCTCCAGACCACCCATTCCAAAGGTCACCAAGACTGGGAAAGGTTGGGAAGGGTTGAGATGGTTGGAAAGGGTTGGAGATAGTTGGGAATGGTTGGGAAGTGTTGGAGATGGTTGGGAAAGGCTGGAAAGAGTTATGGTTGGGGATGGTTGGGAATGGTTGGAAAGGGTTGGAGATGGTTGGAGATGGTTGGGGATGGTTGGGAATGGTTGGGGATGGCCGTTGACACCTCTCCAGACCACCCATTCCAATGGTTGGGAATGGCTGGGATGGTTGGAACGGGTTGGAGATGGTTGGGGATGGGTTGGGATGGTTGGGAATGGTTGAAAAGTGTTGGAATGGTTGGGAATTATTTGGGATGGCCGTTGAGCCCTCTCCAGACCACCCATTCCAAAGGTCACCAAGACTGGGAAAGGTTGGGAAGGGTTGAGATGGTTGGAAAGGGTTGGAGATAGTTGGGAATGGTTGGGAAGTATTGGAATGGTTGGGGATGGCTGGAGATGGTTGGGAATGATTTGGAATGGTTCGGGATGGCCGTTGACCCCTCTCCAGATCACCCATTCCAATGGTTGGGAATAGCTGGGAAAGGTTGAGATGGTTTGGAAGGGTTGGGGATGGTTTCAAGTGGTTTGGAATGATTGGGAAGGGTTGAGATGGTTTGGAATGGTTGGGAATGGTTTGGAATGGTTGGGAATGGCTGGAACGGGTTGGAGATGGTTGGGGATGGGTTGGGATGGTTGGAATGGTTGGAAAGTGTTGGAATGGTTGGGAATTATTTGGGATGGCCGTTGAGCCCTCTCCAGACCACCCATTCCAAAGGTCACCAAGACTGGGAAAGGTTGGGAAGGGTTGAGATGGTTGGAAAGGGTTGGAGATAGTTGGGAATGGTTGGGAATGGTTGGAGATGGTTGGGAACGGTTGGAAAGAGTTGGAAAGGGTTGGAGATGGTTGGGAATGGTCATGAAGGGTTGAGATGGTTTGGAATGGTTGGACGTGGAATGGTTTGGAATGGTTTGGAATGGTTGTGAAGGGGGTGGGGATGACCACAACAGTGACACTGTCACCTCGACCTCGCTGAGCTGGTGCCACCTCCACCACCATCTCACCACCATCTCACCACCATGTCACCACCTCCTCCTCCTGCTCCTGACCCCAGTATTGGAATGGTTGGGGATGGCTGGAGATGGTTGGGAATGATTTGGAATGGTTCGGGATGGCCGTTGACCCCTCTCCAGATCACCCATTCCAATGGTTGGGAATAGCTGGGAAAGGTTGAGATGGTTTGGAAGGGTTGGGGATGGTTTCAAGTGGTTTGGAATGATTGGGAAGGGTTGAGATGGTTTGGAATGGTTGGGAATGGTTTGGAATGGTTGGGAATGGCTGGAACGGGTTGGAGATGGTTGGGGATGGGTTGGGATGGTTGGGAATTATTTGGGATGGCCGTTGAGCCCTCTCCAGACCACCCATTCCAAAGGTCACCAAGACTGGGAAAGGGTTGAGATGGTTTGGAATGGTTGGGAATGGTTGGAAAGGGTCGGAGATGGTTGGAGATGGTTGGGGATGGTTGGGAATGGTTTGGAATGGTTGGAAAGGGTCGGAGATGGTTGGGGATGGTTGGGAATGGTTTGGAATGGTCGGGAAGGGTTGAGATGGTTTAGAATGGTTGGGAATGGTTGGAAAGGGTTGGGGATGGTTTGGAATGGTTTGGAATGGTTGTGAAGGGGGTGGGGATGACCACAGTGACACTGTCACCTCGACCTCGCTGAGCTCACCACCATCTCACCACCATGTCACCACCATGTCACCACCATGTCACCACCTCCTCCTCCTGCTCCTGACCCCATCCCATCTTTTCCACAGGGGAACTGTCCCCAGGATGGGGAGGTGACACCGCAGGGAGGTGACACCATGGGAAGGTGACACCACAGGGAGGTGACACCACAGGGAGGTGACACGGCGGCGGCGCTGTCACCTCGATCTTGTTGAGCAGGTCCTCGTAGCTGACGTGGCGGTTGTTCTGCAGGAACTCCACCACGATCTTGCTCATGTAGATCTTCTCCTGCATCAGCGCGAAGGTCGGTGCGTACTCCTCGCTCGGCTCCATCAGGATGTAGTCGGCAAAGGCTGCGAAAAACCCAAAATTGGGGGGTTTGGGGGAAAAATGGGGGGTTTGGGTAGGGGAGAGGAAGGGAATGGGGGAAAGAGGAGGAAAAAGGAGAAGGGAAAGGAAAAGAGGAGGAAAAGAGAGAAAAAATAACGGGAAAATGAGGAAAAGGGGAGGAAGAAAATAAGGGGGAAAGAGCAGGAAAAAGGAAAGAGAAAAGGAAAAGGAAAAGGAAAAGGAAAGGAAAGGAAAGGAAAGGAAAGAAAAGAAAAGAAAAGAAAAGAAAAGAAAAGAAAAGAAAAGAAAAGAAAAGAAAAGAAAAGAAAAGAAAAGAAAAGAAAAGAAAAGAAAAGAAAAGAAAAGAAAAGAAAAGAAAAGAAAAGAAAAGAAAAGAAAAGAAAAGAAAAGAAAAGAAAAGAAAAGAAAAGAAAAGAAAAGAAAAGAAAAGAAAAGAAAAGAAAAGAAAAGAAAAGAAAAGAAAAGAAAAGAAAAGAAAAGAAAAGAAAAGAAAAGAAAAGAAAAGAAAAGAAAAGAAAAGAAAAGAAAAGAAAAGAAAAGAAAAGAAAAGAAAAGAAAAGAAAAGAAAAGAAAAGAAAAGAAAAGAAAAGAAAAGAAAAGAAAAGAAAAGAAAAGAAAAGAAAAGAAAAGAAAAGAAAAGAAAAGAAAAGAAAAGAAAAGAAAAGAAAAGAAAAGAAAAGAAAAGAAAAGAAAAGAAAAGAAAAGAAAAGAAAAGAAAAGAAAAGAAAAGAAAAGAAAAGAAAAGAAAAGAAAAGAAAAGAAAAGAAAAGAAAAGAAAAGAAAAGAAAAGAAAAGAAAAGAAAAGAAAAGAAAAGAAAAGAAAAGAAAAGAGAAAAGAAAAGAAAAGAAGGAAGGCAAAAGAGAAAGAAAGAAAGAGAAAAAAGGAAAAGAAAGAAAGAAAGAAAGAAAGAAAGAAAGAAAGAAAGAAAGAAAGAAAGAAAGAAAGAAAGAAAGAAAGAAAGAAAGAGAAAGAAAAAGAAAGAAAGAAAAAAAGGAAAGAGAAGAAAACAGAAGAAAAGACAGAAAAAAGATGGCAAAAAGAGAGAATCAAGAAAAAGAGAAAACAAAAGAAAACAAGAAAAACCAGAAAAACAAAATAAGAAAGAATGAGAAAATGGAGAAAAAAAGAAGAAAAGAAAACGGAAAAAAGGGGGAAAAGGAGGAGAAAGGGAGAAGAAAGGAAAAGGGAGAAAAAGGAGGAGAAAGGGCAAAACCCTTGAATCCCTTCCCCCAAAAACCTCAAAAAAAGCCCAAAATAACCCCCCAGGATGTCAGCACCGACCTTCTCCTCCAGCTCCTCCTCCTCCTTCTCCACGTTCATCAGCTCCGGCTTCACCTCCCCGTTGACCTCCTCCGATTTCCGCTTGTTGGATCTGCGGGATGGAGCCGGGACGGGGTTTTTTGGGAATGGGGAAGGGTTTGGGATGGCGGGATGAGGAAGAGGAGGGTGACCCTTCCCACTGACCCTTTGGACAGGAGGCTGAGGATGGTCGGCTGCCGGCCGGAGCTGCGGGTGACGCGGGAGCTGGCCGGAGACTCTGCGGGAAAAGCACGGTGGATCCCAAATCCCAACGGGAATTGTCCCAGCCCAAGGTGAGGAGACCCCAAAACCCTTCCTGAAGAGACCCTAAAACCCTTCCCAAGGGACCCCAGCTCTCAATCCCAATGGGAATTGTCACATTCCAAGGTGAGGAGACCGCAAAACCATTTCAAAGGTGATCCCAACTCTGAATCCCAACAGGAATTGTCACACCCCAAAGGCAGGAGACCCCAAAACCCTTCCTGAGGAGATCCCAAAACCCTTCCCAAGGTGATCCCAGCTCTCAGTCCCAATGGGAATTGTCACATTCCAAGGTGAGGAGACCCCAAAACCCTTCCTGAGGAGACCCCAAAACCCTTCCCAAGGGATCCCAGCTCTCAATCCCAATGGGAATTGTCACATTCCAAGGTGAGGAAAACCCCAAAACCCTTCCCAAGGGGATCCCAGCCCTCAATCCACCCCCCAGAAACCCCCGATTCCACCCCAAAACCCCCCGGAAACCCCAAACCCTTACTTCTGGCGTCTCCGTTGGAGCGGCTCCGGCGGGATTTCCGCGCCCGCGCGGCGGGGCCGGGGCAGGACGGGGACGAGGACGCTGCCACGCCCTCCTCGAGCTCCATGGCCGCGTCGTCGTCGTCGTCGCTGCCGGAGGCGCCGTTCCCGGGGCACCCGTTGGGGTTGGGGGCCCCGGAGCCATTGGGGGCCGAGAGCTCCTGGCGCAGCAGCGCCTTCACCTTGGCCAGGTAACGCTCCTGGGGAAGGGAGCACCTGGAGCTGAGCCCCAAATCCTGGGGAGTCGTGATCCCAAATCCCACAGGGAGTCGTGATCCCAAATCCCATATGGATTTGTGATCCCAAATCCCACAGGGAGTTGTGATCCCAAATCCCACAGGGAGTCGTGATCCCAAACCCCACAGGGAGTCGTGATCCCAAATCCCACAGGGAGTCGTGATCCCAAATCCCACAGGGAGTCGTGATCCCAAATCCCATATGGATTTGTGATCCCAAATCCCACAGGGAGTTGTGATCCCAAATCCCACAGGGAGTCGTGATCCCAAATCCCACAGGGAAATGGGGGCTGAGCCCAAATCCCACAGTGTGATCCCAAATCCCACAGGGATTCGTGATCCCAAATCCCACAGGGAAAGTGGGGGCTGAGCAAAGTCCCAGGGTGTTCCTGGTTTCCTGGTGTTGTATCCCAAATCCTGGTGTTTTACCCCCAAATCCTGGTGTTTTACCCCCAAATCCTGGTGTTTTACCCCCAAATCCTGGTGTTTTATCCCAAATCCTGGGCTTTTCCCAGAGTTCTCCAGGTGTTTTACCCCAAATCCTGGGCTTTTCCCAGAGTTCTCCAGGTGTTTTACCCCAAATCCTGGGGTGTTCCTGGTTTCCTGGTGTTGTATCCCAAATCCTGGTGTTTTACCCCCAAATCCTAGTGTTTTACCCCCAAATCCAGGTGTTTTATCCCAAACCCTGGGCTCTTCCCAGAGTTCTCCGGGTGTTTTACCCCAAACCCCAGGGTGTTTTAGGCTTTCCCAGGTGTTTCAGCCCCACCCCAGGCCCTGGGTCTCACCTCCGAGAGCTCCTCGCGGCGCAGTTTGGCCTCGAGCTCGCTGAGCTGCAGCTGCACCTCGGCCTGCAGGAAGCCGTGGATGAGGCTCAGCTTCTCCTGGACGCTCTCCTGGGGACACCGGGGACACCGAGGGGACATTGGGGACATGGCAGGGACAGTGGGGACATGGCAGGGACATTGGGGACACGAGGGGACATTGGGGACATGGCAGGGACAGTGGGGACACGAGGGGACATTGGGGACACTGGGGATGGAGGGGACACAGCAGGGACATGGGGGCAGGAAGCCGTGGATGAGGTTCAGCTTCTCCTGGACGCTCCCCTGGGGACACCGGGGACATTGGGGACACCGAGGGGACACCGTGGGGACATTGGGGACATGGCAGGGACATTGAGG
This sequence comes from Passer montanus, assembly GCF_014805655.1. Lineage (NCBI taxonomy): Eukaryota > Metazoa > Chordata > Aves > Passeriformes > Passeridae > Passer > Passer montanus. The sequence goes on from NW_024369385.1 coordinate 30,538, forward strand.
ATGGAGGAGACATGGTGGGGACATTGGGGGCAGGAAGCCGTGGATGAGGCTCAGCTTCTCCTGGACGCTCTCCTGGGGACATTGGGGACACCGAGGGGACACCGTGGGGACATTGGGGACATGGCAGGGACACTGGGGACACGAGGGGACACTGGGGACACCGAGCGGACGTGGCAGGGACAATGGCGACAGTGTAGGGACATTGAGGATGGAGGGGACATGGTGGGGACATCGGGGGCAGGAAGCCGTGGATGAGGCTCAGCTTCTCCTGGACACTCTCCTGGGGACACCAGGGACATTGGGGACACCGTGGGGACATTGGGGACACCAGGGACATTGGGGACACCATGGGGACAATGGGGACATGGCAGGGACATTGGGCACACTGGGGATGGAGGGGACAGAGAAGAAGGAAGCAATGGAGGGGACACTGGGGACAAAGTGATGGAGAGGACTGAGGGGACAGCGTGGGGACAGAAAATGGAGGGGACAGCTGGGGACACAGGGGACAGAGGGGACAGCATGGGGACACAAGGGACAGAAGATGAAGGGGACAGCATGGGGACATTGTGGGGCACAGAAGGACTTCCCATGGGGACAAGGTGGGGCACGGAGGGGACACCTCCTGCCAGGACACAGGGACTGCCAGGTGACACCGGGGACATTTTGGACTCACCTTCTCTCCCAGGTGCTCCTCATCCCGCTCCAAGTCCTGCAGCCTGCGGGGCACAGCGGGGTCAGCGGGCGGGGACACCGAGGGAGGGGACAAGGGACACCGGGGGTGGGGACACCGAGGGAGGGGACAAGGGACACCAGGGGTGGCTCCAGAGGGGACAGAGGGACACCGGGGGTGGCTCCAGGGAGGACAAAGGGACACCAGGGGTGGCTCCAGTGGGGACAAAGGGACAGGAGGGGTGGCTCCAGAGGGGACAGAGGGACACCGGGGGTGGCTCCAGGGAGGACAAAGGGACACCAGGGGTGGCTCCAGAGGAAGGGGACAGAGGGACACCAGGGGTGGGGACACCGAGGGAGGGGACAAGGGACACCAGGGGTGGGGACACCGAGGGAGGGGACAAGGGACACCAGGGGTGGGGACACCGAGGGAGGGGACAAGGGACACCGGGGGTGGGGACACCGAGGGAGGGGACAAGGGACACCGGGGGTGGGGACACCGAGGGAGGGGACAAGGGACACCAGGGGTGGCTCCAGAGGGGACAGAGGGACACCAGGGGTGGCTCCAGAGGGGACAAAGGGACACCAGGGGTGGCTCCAGAGGGGACAGAGGGACACCAGGGGTGGCTCCAGAGGGGACAAAGGGACACCAGGGGTGGCTCCAGTGGGGACAAAGGGACAGGAGGGGTGGCTCCAGAGGGGACAGAGGGACACCAAGGGACACCTCCAGTGCCACCGAGAATGTCCCTGTCTGCAGGGATGGGGGGCTGGGACCCCTGGGAATGCTGGATTGGGGACAGAACCCCCAAACTGGGGACAGAACCTCGGGATTGGGGACAGAAACCCCAAACTGGGGACAGGGTCCCAGGACTGGGGTCAGAACCATCAGGATTGGGGACAGGACCCCCAGATTGAGGAAAGAAACCTGGGATCGGGGTCAGGACCCCCGAGATTGGGGTCAGGACCCCCAGATTGGGGACAGGACCTCAGGATTGGGGCCAGAACCATCAAGATTTGGGTCAGGAACCCAGAATTTGGGTCAGAACCCCCAGGATTTGGGACAGGACCCCCAAGGATGGGGTCACGACCCCTGAGATGGGGTCAGAAACCCCAGGATTGGGGTCAGGACCCTGGGATTGGGGTCAGAACCATCAGGATTGGGGTCAGGACCCCAGGATTGGGGTCAGAACCATCAGGATTGGGGTCAGGACCCCAGGATTGGGGTCAGAACCATCAGGATTGGGGTCAGGACCCCAGGATTGGGGTTGGGGGGCTCTGGGGGGGTTTGGGTGGCTCTGGGATGGTTTTGGGGGTGTTTTGGGGGGTTTGGGGTCCCCCGGGTTCAGGGACAGCCACGGGGACAGCGCGGGCACCGCGCCGGAAGTGGGGGAGGGGTTTGGGGCCCCCCTTCCTGCCCTGGGGGGCACAGGAGGGGTTTGGGGTTTTGGGGGGGGACGACAGTGACAATTCCCACCGGGGTCACCCCAAAATGTGCCAGGGCTGGTGGCCCTCAGCCCATCCCGGGGGTCCTCAGCCCATCCCGGGGGTCTCAGCCCATCCCGGGGGTCCTCAGCCCATCCTGGGGGTCTCAGCCCATCCTGGGGGTCCTCAGCCCATCCTGGGGGTCCTCAGCCCATCCTGGGGGTCTCAGCCCATCCTGGTGGCCCTCAGCCCATCACGGGGGTCCTCAGCCCATCCCAGGGGGTCTCAGCCCATCCCGGGGGTCTCAGCCCATCCCGGGGGTCTCAGGCCATCCCGGGAGATGTCACTGACAGGGCTGAGGAGGGGACAGTGCCATGGGGGGTGACATTGCCAAGGCTGAGGGGTCTCAGCCCATCCCAGGGGTCTCAGCCCATCCCGGGGGTCCTCAGCCCATCCCGGGGGTCTCAGCCCTTCCTGGGTGGGCTCTGGGTGTGAGCCCACCCTGAGGGGCTGTGAGGGGTCATGAGGGGCTCTGAGAGCTGTGAGTGCAGTGAGCGTTGTGAGGAGTTCTGAGGGCTGTGAGGGGCTCTGAGAGCTCTGAGGGGCTCAAAGAGCTGTGAGGGGCTCTGAGATCTCTGAAGGCTCTGAGGGGCTCTGAAGTCTGTGAGAGTCTCTGAGAGCTGTGAGGTCTGTGAGGGGCTGTGAGGGCTCCAAAGTCTGTGAGGGGCTGTGATATCTCTGAGAAGCTCTGAGGTCTGTGAGGGGCTTTGAGGGGCTCTGAGGGGCTGTGAGATCTGTGAGGGTCTCTGAGGTCTGTGAGGAGCTCTGAGGTCTGTGAGGGGCTCTGAGGTCTGTGAATTGCTGTGAGGGCTCTCAGAGCTCTGAGGGGCTCTGAAGGCTCTGAGGTTTCTGAGGGGCTCTGAGGTCTGTGAGGGTCCCTAAGGGCCCTGAGCTCTGAAGTCTGTGAGAGTCTCTGAGGGCTGTGACGGGCTCTGAAGGGCTGTGAAAGCTGTGAGGGGCCCTGAGAGCTCTGAAGTCTGTGATGGGCTACGAAGGTCTCTGAGGGCTGTGAGGGGCTCTGGGGTCTGTGAGGGGCTCTGAGAGCTCTGAGGTGTGTGAGGAGCTCTAAGGGCTCCAAAGTCTGTGAGGGGCTCTGAAGGCTCTGAGGGGCTTTGAGGGGCTCTGGGGTCTATGGGGGGCTCTAAAGTCTGTGAGAGGCTCTGATGTCTCTGAGGGTCTTTGAGATCTGTGAGGGTCTCTGAGGTTTCTGAGGGGCTCTGAGGTCTGTGAGGGGCTCTGAGGGCTGTGAGGTCTATGAGGGGCTCTGAAGGCTCTGAGGGGCTCTAAGGGCTCTGAGATCTGTGAGGGTCTCTGAGGTCTGTGAGGAGCTCTGAGGTCTGTGAGGGGCTCTGAGGTCTGTGAATTGCTGTGAGGGGCTCTGAGAGCTCTGAGGGGCTCTGAAGGCTCTGAGGTTTCTGAGGGGCTCTGAGGTCTGTGCGGGTCCCTAAGGGCTCTGGGGTCAGTGAGAGGGGGGCCCTCACTCCCGCCTCACTCCCGTCTCCCGGCCGGGACTCACCGTCGGCGCAGCTCGGCGGGCAGCGGGGCCGGCGGCAGCGGCGCGGCGCGGGCCGGCATCGGGAGCGGGGCGGGGG
>NW_024369385.1:35024-35271 GCF_014805655.1 Passer montanus
CCCAAAATCCCCACCCCAAATCCCCAAACTGTCTCAAAACTCCCTGAAATCTCCCAAAATCCACCCCAAAATGTCCCCAAATCCCCTAAAACCTCACCCAAATACCCCAAAACCTCCCCAAAAATCTTCAAAATCCCCCCAAAATCCCCGGAAAGGTCCCAAAATCCTCTGAAACCTCCCCAAATCCCCTCAAAGTGTCTCAAAACTTGGTGAAATCTCCCCAAATCCCCCCAAAATCCCCCAAAGG
>NW_024369386.1:0-849 GCF_014805655.1 Passer montanus
AGGCAAAAGTAATTATTGTCTAAAGTGTAATTACTAAATTACACTTTAGACAATAATTACACTATTACTAAAGTGTAATTACTAAAAAGTAATTATTGTCTAAAAGTAATTAGTGTCTAAAGTGTTTGACGTTGACCACACCTAGATAAGTGAGAGACACCAGTCTGATTTTTACTAATGCCTGAGCATATGTTGTACATGAGGTGAAAAACAACTTTAGGGTTTGTATACCTGTTGGGAACACCAATGAGTCTTCACCTGGCAGCGGATCAGGAGAGAGAAAAGTTCCATGTCTGGGCTGCAAGCAACCCGCACCACTAGCTGGTGGAGCAGATCCCTGGATGCCCAGGAAGAAATGCCTGGGAAACTGGGCTATGGGATGAGCCTGAGCACACAAACACAGTGAACCGCACCACAACATTTTCTTCAGGTTTCTTGGAGGCAGCGGGAGCTCACCCAGAGGGTCAGCTCACTTGCTGCCCCCCCGACTCTTGTTTTTCCCTTCCTGCAGTTCTGTTTCCCTGTCCACACCTGCCCCATTTTGCAGTTTCCCCCGCAGCCCAACACTGCGGAAACCCAGCGCTCTGCTGTTTGCCCCGATGGAGTGGCAGCAGCCCAGCCCTGAGAACCTGCAGCTGCTCCACCAGTGTGCCCATACCACGGCAGCCTGTTCACCCACGGAAGGGACACACAGCCAGCTGTGGTTTGAGAACCGCTCCTAGCCACCACGGGAGCCACGCAGACTCATTGCAGCTTGCCGCACACACACTCTGTCTGCCGAGCTGGTGCCAACAGGCCGTCTGCAGTACAGGGTAACGATCTGTCCCTGACTTCTGTTTCTCTTCCCAT
>NW_024369387.1:0-864 GCF_014805655.1 Passer montanus
CTGGCGAGCACTTGGTGTGGCTGGTTAGTCAGAGATGGCAGCAGTGGGAGCTTCTTCCAGTGCGTCAGGTTGTTGCTGAGCATGGCCAGGCGTGTGCTGTCAGGGGAGAGCAGCGAACATCAGTGCCATGCCAAGACATGGGGACATCCAGAAGGTGGGTGCTGCACCCCCAGGGGGACAAAGGGAGAGCAGTGGTGCTGCACTCCCAGCACCCAGCCCTCTCCACTCCCTGCAGCAGCAGGATGAGGGAGCTTCCAGCTCTCCCACACAGGCACCTTGCAAGCAGAAGCAGCCACATCCAGCCCCCCACCATCTGCCCCAAGGGCTGGGCGAACACAGGAGCCCTTTGTCCCGGGCTCTGCTGCCTGCACTGCCATCAGCCCTCCCTGAACAGGCTGCACCCTGCTCTCTGAGATGAGGCAGCCCTTCCACAGGCCGAGTTCACTCCCCCAGGCCAAAACCCCAGGGACCTGCCCAGGGACACACACAGCTGTGAAGGACTGCGGGCACCCCAGGGAGAAGTGCAGGTCCCACCTGTACTGCCTGGCTCTGTCCATGTACTCATGCTGCTCCATGCCCTGGGAATCCGCTGCCGACACGTCGATGATGTTGCTGCAGAGACACGAGACAGTGGCTCCCACTGGAGGCTCATTGCTCCCCCTGAGCTCCCTCCCCAACTCAGAGCATCCTCTGACCAGGGCAGACAAAGTCCAGCACCCCAAATCAAACATCTCAAGGCCAAGCTCGCCCAATGAATGCTGCCAGCTGGCCACAAGTGTGCCAGGCTGGACTGGCTGTTCGCCAGGAAGGAAATGCCAGGCACTGTTTGCCCACAGCTGCCCTGGGGTAGAGGGAGGCAGGCAG
>NW_024369388.1:0-864 GCF_014805655.1 Passer montanus
CTCCCAAAATCCCATTTTTATCCCAAAAACCCCCGTTTTTTCCCCAAAAAACGCCAAATTTCCCCTAACAACCAACATTAATGGACTAATAATGGCTAATAAAGACTAATTAACCTAATTACGATGGTTTCATGACCCAAACCAAGGAATAAACCCAAAAATGGCTCCCAAAATCCCATTTTCCACCCTAAAGTGCCCACTTTTTCTCCAAAAAAGCCAAATTTTCACGAATAATCGATTTTTAATAGACTAATAACCACTAATAATGACTAATTAACCTAATTCCCATGGTTTTATGACCCAAACCATGGAATAACCCCAAAATAACCCCTGAAAATCCCATTTCCGACCATAAAAACCCCATTTTTCCACCAAAAAACACCCAATTTCCCCCAATAACCAACTTTAATAGACTAATAACCACTAATAATGACTAATTAAGACTAATTCCCATAGTTTTATGAATGAAACCAAGCCAGAACCCCAAATTAACCCCTGAAAATCCCATTTTCAGCCATAAAAACCCCATTATTTTACCAAAAAACCTCAAATTTCCCCTAATAACCAACTTTAATAGACTAATAACCACTAATGATGACTAATTAACCTAATATTCAATCTTTCATGACCCGAACCAAGGAATAACCCCAAAAACGGCCCCCAAAATCCCATTTTTATTAAGCTAATTCCCATGGTTTCATGACCCCAAACCATGGAATAACCCCAAAATAACCCCTGAAAATCCCACTTCCGACCATAAAACCCCCATTTTTTCACCAAAAAACGCCCAATTTTCGCCAATAACGGAACTTTAATCAGCTAATAATTATTAATTTCATTAATTACCGGGGTTTCTGGGCACGG
>NW_024369389.1:0-863 GCF_014805655.1 Passer montanus
TGCCTTTAAACCCACCCAAAATCCACCCAGACCCGCCCAAAATCCACCCAAACCCGCCCAAAATCCACCCAGAATTCATCAAACCAACCCAAACCCACCCAAACCCACCCAAACCCAGCGGCTCCGAGGACCGCGCGCTCTACGACCTGGCTGCCTTCCTCAAGAGTGGGTGAAATGTCCTGAAATGCCCCAAAATGCCTTTAAACCCACCCAAAATCCATCCAAACCCACCCAAAATCCACCCAAACCTGCCCAAAACCCACCCAGACCCGCCCAAAATCCATCAAAACCCGCCCAAAACCCACCCAGAATTCATCAAACCACCCCAAACCCACCCAAACCCACCCAAACCCAGCGGCTCCGAGGACCGCGCGCTCTACGACCTGGCTCCATCCAAACCCACCCAATGAAACCTCCTGAAATGGCCCAAAATCCCTTTAAACCCACCCAAAATCCATCCAAACCCACCCAAAATCCACCCAAACCCGCCCAAACCCCAAATCCTCTAAATTCACTCCCAAAATCCCTCAACCCACCTAAATTCCCCAGTTCCCCCAAATTCCTCCCAAATGCCCCAATTCCTCCCAAAATCCCCTAAATTCACAAAAATTCCCCCCAAATCCCCCAATTTCCCCCCAAATTCACCCCCACATCCCCAAAATCCCCCAATTTCCCTCCGAAATCCCCCAAATTCACCCCAAAATCCCCCAAGTCCACCCCATACCTCCCAAGATCTCCCAATTTCCCCCAAATCTGACCAAAATCCCCCAATTTCCCCCTGAAATCCCCCAAATCCCCCCAAACCCCCCAAAATCCCCTCAAAATCCCGAAATTCACTCCTAAATCCCCTAAATCCCCCCCAA
>NW_024369390.1:0-863 GCF_014805655.1 Passer montanus
AGCAGTCCTCTTTGCATCTGCTCTTCTTTCTGTTTAAAGCCCTTCCTTTACTATGAGCCAAACACACTTCATGAGATTATTTTCAAATTCCACATTAATATTTTCTAAACATTTATCACAGAAACACTGCGAAATTGTAGGAAGTGCAGTGTCAGCAGCAGTCAAGTTCCTCAAGAACAAGAGCAGCAGCTGGAGTCACTAGCTAGAAGGGTTTACCCTGGCCACAGAACAGCTAACTACTTTTAATTGCTGTTACAAGCTCAATCCACTCTCCAGAGGCGGTGAGGAAAGGCTGGAGGGGAAGAGGGTGTTTCCAGCTGCAGCCAGTTGTTACAGCTGATTCTCACTCCTCTGTTCTGGTAGGACTGAACTGCAGCTGCAAGGACTCACACAAAGACAGACAGCCCCTCGAAAAAGAATTACCTTTTCAAAAAATTTTTGATAAAAAACAAATATGGTGATGAGAGTATGATACAAGAAGTTTCTCTGCCACCTGTTTCATGCCAAAAGGAAGTCAGCATCTAGTGGAAGGCACTGGTCCCTAGACACTCAATAATCCCATTCTTAAACAGGCTGTTGCAGTGTCATTTTAAAGACAGCATCTTATGTATTCACAAGCAGCTTTGATGGGTTTTATTGCTTTCCCAGAATGAAGAGCTCTGTATCTGTCAGCCTCAGATGGACTAATTTTCAACACTACACAGACTCAAGGACAGAAACAATTTGCACTTACTAAGACAGTTCTTTCATCAAAGTCTGGAAGATGAGCCCCACCCATGAAGACAGAGAGAAAAGTTTGCATCATTGCACACTGCCCTTTACAGCTGACAGCTGCTGCACCCTCATTTAAGAAGAAATTTCTC
>NW_024369391.1:0-863 GCF_014805655.1 Passer montanus
AAACAGCAGGGCTGAGGCAGGGCACCTCTGTGTGCCCACTGGCTGAGACAGAGCACCAGTGTGTGCCCACCATCCCACTGGCTGCTCCAGGCAGCTCCCCATCCCAACCATAACCTGAAAATACATCTACTGTCCATCCATCTAAACTTGGAAAAAGAGGTGAGGTGTGAAAGGGTGGGATAACACTGTATTATCTTTCCACCCACTGTTAAACCAGAGAGAAGAAGCAATCAGAAAATACCACATCTAAATGGCACTGCTGCATTTTACATGCAATGCATCAGGGACTGAGAGGCAGGGCATTTACAGAGTGATCAATCCAAGCTAAGGAGACAGGTATTTGTTGTTTGGCACCAGTCCTGCTGACTGTGCTAGTCCAGAACACAGAGATGCACACGTGACGCCTTCACATTGTTTTCTCTATCACACTGACCTACACAGCGTGGCAAGGGAAAAAAGGACCAGGAAAATTCTTCTTTCCAACTCTTTGGTGCAGATAACTGATTTAACAATATGTTAAATGGAAGAAGAAATGTGTGTGCCCAGTGTTAGATCCGTGGGGAACACCCAGATTTGCCTTAAATCTCTCCTAGGCACCATTAGCAAAATACCAACAATTGGGTACAATTTGCACATGAGTATGCACAGTAGATCTTTGTTCACAGATGAGCAAGAGATATTTTGTTTCCTTTTGGAAATGCATAGCTCCTGAATTTTATAACAAGAGTTATACTTTGGCACGACGGCATACTGACACCGAAGACATCAGGGTGCTGAATTTTCATCTTTTAAAACTGTTCCTTATAACAGTCCTTGTTTTGAAACTGGATAAATAAAGCAAAGGATCTCTCTTGCCTTAAGGG
>NW_024369392.1:0-863 GCF_014805655.1 Passer montanus
CCCTGGATCACTGCTTGAATTTCACTCATAATTCATTAAGATTATTTTTGCCACTACAAAATAGTAATAAATGCAACCCCAAAAGACCTTAAATCAGGGTTTGAGATTCCTTATTCTATGACCTAAAAAACTACTTCACATTGAGAACAAAAGATAGACATATTCTATGGCTAAAAGTTGTCAAGAAATAACAGGATTTGCAGCCGTGAGTTAAACTCCTTATATCACCCCAAGAAGAAAGAATGTCACTCAACTTTCAACATTTTTCAAACATCTGAGTCAAGCCAGCCTTTTGGTGACTGAGTTGATGATAATTCAAATTATATAAATGACAAGGACAGTTAACAGCTCACCTGTACTGGAATATTTAATGTTATTAGAAAAGCTATTTAAGCATATTTACATCTGGGAGCCCTTCCAGGTTGTCTCAGCAGGGTATGCTGATAAATATCCTGTTGCCCCAGTGCCACTGCCTTTGGTGTGATGCTCAGCTCCCACATGTCTTTCTGTTTCCTCCCATGATAAACAGATCCTTGTGTGTTTGTGTAAAAGAATTTGTTTAAATGTAACAATTCCCTTTGGGAAATCCTAAACCTATTCCTTTCTGTACTCCTCTTAACCTTTCTGCCCTCTTTTCCAGCAGAAATATTGTATTGATTTTACAGATAAAAGAAATTATTCTATCTCTAAAATAAAATCTGTAAATGTCACCTTCTGCATCTTCTCCATTTCCTTAAGTAGAACTTTATTAGGCCACAGTATATAATGTAAATAAAGTAAGAAAATGGGAGGTAGCCACTTTGGGCTGTATCCTGGACTCACACAGATTTATTAAAAGCAGCTTACCCTCCCAACTGATTTAA
>NW_024369393.1:0-863 GCF_014805655.1 Passer montanus
ACACTATGCAAATTCTTTTTCCATTGCAGGAATGTGTAATCCTACAAGTGAAACGCCTTATCACCACTATCTAAATTAATTTATATATACTTGGGTGTTATATTTTACATTATTTAAACATCAATCTTGAAAACTGTTGGATATTCAAATTCCAAAGTGGCATTTGGAATTTGCTGTGACTGCATCATTTGACAGTAATGTGAACTGTTACTGAAAATATGTTAAAAAGATAAAACTATAAAACAAATTAAGGCCTTGCTATGTGCATGCTTATGTATTATTTAAGCTATGGTTACCAATAGTCTGAACATACATCAAATTTCTGCAGAATCAAACTGAAGGAATGCATGCTATTAACAGATGGCCATGGTCTAGAAAAACTATGATTATGCATTTTATGAGAGAATGACTACTCTTAACCAGACCAAGAGTCTTCTAGACAGCATCCTGTAACCTGCACTGACCATAAGTAGGTATCTGACAAAAGAAAGAACTGGACAGCCATAATTTATACACTTACAAAAAAAAAGTAACCTCCTAAAAATCCACCCACTTCTCTCTCAGAGAATTTTTTCGCCAAGGAAAGTTTAAGCTATAAAGAGAACAAAGACATAAAATAGCATTCAATTTTAATATGGTGTTTACTAATTACTAGGTTACGTGATGAGATGCTTCTCTCCACACAATTGTACTAAAGTGATGTAAGAAATGCTGACAACCCCTTGATTCCCTATACAGCCCAGACAGACCTTTTTGTAGTGGTTTTGGTTTGCCAATTCAAGATTTCCCCAATTTTGAGATTTTCTCAGCACGTGGCATGTTTGGTGCTGGCCCATCACCAATACACTCACTTCCTGCTGTGA
>NW_024369394.1:0-834 GCF_014805655.1 Passer montanus
ATTTTGGGGGGAAAAAAGGGAATTTTGGGTGATAAATGGGAGGTATTGGGTGATATATGGGAATTTTGGGGGAAAATGGGATTTTGTGGGGGGAAAAAATGGGAATTTTGGAGGAGGAAATTGTGAATTTGGGATGGGAAATGGGAATTTTGGGATGGGAAATGGGAATTTTTGGGTGGAAAAATTGGAATTTTGGAGGGAAATTGGGAGTTTTGAGTGATAAATGGGAATTTTGGTTGAAAAAAATGGGAATTTGGGTGGGAAAATGGGGATTTGGGATGGGAAATTGGGAATTTTTGGGTAGGTAAAGAGGGATTTTGCTGGAAAAACACAAATTTTGGGTGGGAAAATGGAATTTTTGCAATGAAAAAGGGGTTGTGCTGGAAAATTAAAGGATTTTGGCTGCAAAAATGGGAATTTGGGGTAGAAAAATGGGATTTTCCCTGGCAAAACGAGATTTTGGGTAAGAAAAATAAAATTATTTGGGGTGAAAAAGGAGATTTTGGGTGGGAAAAGGAGGATTTTGGGTGGAAAATTTGGATTTCTGCTGGAAAAGGGAAACTTGGGGTGGGAAAAGTGAGATTTGGGACAGAAAAAAGGAGATTTTGGGTGGGAAAATCAGGATTTGGGGTAGAAAAATGGGATTTTTCCTGGGGAAAAAAAAAGCCACACGAGTTCCTGGGGTGGATCCAACTTTATTGCAGCTCCCCGGGGGGAGGGGCCACAATTCCCAAATTTCCAACCCGGAATTCCGGCCACGAGGAGTCCTGGAAGTTCCTGAAATTCCCACTGGGTTTTCCCCCATTTTGGGGGATTTTTCCCCCATTTTTGGGG
>NW_024369395.1:0-863 GCF_014805655.1 Passer montanus
AAGCATGAGGGAAATGCACCCACCACGCCTGATGCCTGTCCACATCACTCAGGACCCTATCCATGTGTTTGGATGCCTCCAGGGACTTCCTGTCTCCTATAGGTTTGTTCCTCCCTCTTGGAGGACTTTAAGAGAATTATTTCCATTTTCCCTGGGAGGGATCCCACAGAACCTGGGCTCAGCCTGTGAGGTCAGCAGGCACACACTACTCACCCCTGCCATGGGAGCGGGGCTTGTGTGCAGCAACCAGGAAAGGAGCCTGAAAAGTCTTTGCTGCAGACATACCTGTAACTCAACAGCCACAGGAGCTCCTGTCACCCGGTGCCTGGGCACTGCAAGGGGGTCGGGTAAGGCCTTGGCTGCCAGATGTCAATGGACAAGGCCAAAGCTGCACAGGGGTCTGGGGAGCTCTGGACTGGCTCTGGTCACTCTCCACCCTCTTTGCAGGCCCTGTGTAACATCCCTGGAGGGGCGGCAGGAGTAGCCCAGGCCCCGTGGGGGCTCTGTCCCTCCCACAAAGGAAATCCACACTAAATCCTTGGGGCAAACTGCAGCAGGCAGTGCCACAAGTGTCCCTCCCAACCTCTGTCCCTCCTTCTGTGGCGACAGCTTCCCCAGCCCACATGGACATACCCAGGCCCTCTCAGGACACACTGGAGCCTTGCTCTCCCCCTCGGCCCTTTCCCCACCCTGGGCACCCTGTGCAGTTGCTCCCAGGTTTCAGTTCGTGTCCCCCACGCAGGGACCCCAGCAGGACTGCTCAGTTACCCGAGTGCCCCTGAGCCTGCTCGGGATAATTCCCCTGGGCTGTGCCGGTCCTCTCTGGGCTCTTTCTGCATTGCCAAGCAGCAGAGAGGGCAGCT
>NW_024369396.1:0-613 GCF_014805655.1 Passer montanus
GATTTTAAGCAAGTGGAAGAAGGGAGTATTAATTGAGGATCACAGTTATATGTTGGGGTATAACCTTTCAAATATTTGTTGCTTTTGAAACAGAGATTTTTGGAGTTCACTTGAGTTAGCAATATGAATTAAGCATTTAAATTTTAGCTTGTAGATTTAAGTGTTGATTTTTTTCCTTTTACTTAAGAAATCATGGATGTAATTATCATGCCAGGCAAGAACAGGCGGGGCCAGGGGCTGGATATGCATGAAAAGGTTGAGCAATGTCATCTATATGGAGCACCTTTGTGAGTAAAAGATGGGGCTCAGACCAGGGTTCAAGGCACAAGTTTTCAGGAGAGCTATCTCGCTTGTGCCGGGTGCTGACAATACAGACCCACTTCATAACTACATCAGGTTGTGGAGTCTATTTATTCCACCTATGGCTTCACTTTTCTACTGAAAACTGCAGGTAAGAAAGCCCAGGCAGAAAAGGGAAGGAGAAGCCACGTAAACAAACCCATAGCTCTATACAAGGACAGAAGCAGATTTCATCTTCACCAGGCTCAAGAGACTTGAATTTGCTCTGGCATTCTTCACATGCATTCTCCTGTGGAAGAGCACGGGGCTCCCA
>NW_024369396.1:684-7424 GCF_014805655.1 Passer montanus
TCAGAGCGCGTTTCCTCTCAGGTAAGGGGAGCCCCGTGCTCTTCCACAGCTTCTCCGCCTTCTCCAGGAGCAAAGCAAACCCCACCACAGCTACAAAAGCTGATGCTTATCAAAGTTTACCCTTAGCAGCTTGGAAGAGCCAACTCCCGCAGACTCCGCAGAGCGTCCATCCCGGAGAGCCAGCCGCAGCTGCCCTGCTCTCCTTTCATCAGATCTGGGTGACACCCACCCACAGCCATTGAAAAGGGTCATTCCCAGCCTGGGAGCCAGGCGGGTCTAAGCAGTGAACAGTGATGATCATTAGAATCACCTGAGTAACAGCTGAGGTGACTTAGCTCCCTGCTTTGGACAGGCCCCTTTGGTGTCCTTGTGCAGTGGGGCAGTCCCTGCCCCGGCACTGGCAGGGCTGGAGGGCAGCTGGGAGCCTTTCCCAGCACATGGCAGCTTCTGCAGCTTTGGCAGCTGGGGCATGTCTTGTGTCTTCTGGAAACCTGCTACCACAGGGGGGAATTCTCAGGTAGCCTCGGGCTGGCATTTCTGATTTTTTTTGCAGTTCTTTTGTTTGTTTTAGGTCTGAGATCAACAAGAGGGCTTTTCCCACAACTTCCAAGCAGCTAAGTGAAGAAATCTCGTTAATTCACAAAACACAATATTGCTGCCCCAAAGCAAGAACATACAGGCCAGAAATATGTCTATGCAGGTAAAAAACACGTTAATTCCCCTGTGAAAACTGATAATGTTTAATAAAGGACAACAGGAGACAAGGACCATAGCGCAAAGGTTATTATGGCTGGATGCATCTGGGCACTCAGCCAAGCCCATGCTGTGTGTTGCATGAAGATTGCTGCATATTCATAGACCCTTATGCATAGTAAACTTTAGTTTCCATGTTCCAAGGATTATTTTGCATGGCTCCTCCTGTGTCTTAGAGCATGCATATTCCTTGGTTGTGGTTTTGGTCCATTCTTACCACCTCCAATTTTTGGACCTTGGCCCACACCATCTGCAGACAGTGAGTGCTGACAGTTGGCACATCTGTAGCAGGTGTCTTCTTCCTGTGCTCATTGGATGTTATCCCATTTAAGTAGGCATTTGAACACAAGCATATTTATATCAGCTACTTCACTACTATGTCCAAGCATAATTATCAACAGAAATAAAAACTATATCTTTATAAGAAAGTTACTTTAACATCACACATATAGAATCCATTATAATATTTGCAAAAAGCCAATATTAGACTATTATAATATGTATCTATAACAATCTATCGGTAATATTGCTGAAAGTAGGCACACTTTTCTACATACCTAGTGCCTTTGGTAACCACTAAAGGTAATGTAGATTGGGCTGTACTACTGTTTACTCATCTTTCTATTGCACAGAAATCTTGGATACTTTAGTGTGTAGATCTGTATTTATGACATTCTCTGAAATGAAAGTGAGAGGAGAAATGGGCTCAATTCACATAACTGAAGTTACACATGAACATTGCAGAGGTAAATCAAAGACGCAAGGACAGCTTCTCTTTCTGAAGAATGCCAGAGCAAGTTAAAATATGTATTAACAAGAATAATCAACACACCAGAAATGAAGAGCATCTCCACCACAAGGGAGAGTCTACAAAATCACATTCTGCATCAAGAGAATATAATTTCTGTCACTACACAAACTTGTCCCATTGCACGCCACTCTGCCAAGTGCAAGGGGCCTCAAGGACTAAAAGGAGCACAGGGAGCCAAAGGGAGACAGCTGCACCTGCCTCACTGGGGGCTCCTGGGGGAGCAGTTTCCCTGAGAATCAAGCTCCTCTCCTCCAAAGGCACTTCCCCAAATGTCTGCATTTCCCAGAGAACACCAACACACACGTCAGAAACCCTGGCAAGGCTGAATTCCTTCTGCTCCTTGCAGCACAGGCACTAAGCTCATCTTCGTTCCCCCAGCTCTGTGTCACTTCCTTCCCAAGAAATGGGCTAAATTCAGATATCTGAAGTTATGTCTGAACATTTGCTGAGGTAAATCAAAGACTAAAGGACAGCTACTCTTTGTGAAGAATCGGTCTCGTTCAATTTTATACTGTTAAAAGGCATAATCAACACACTAGAATTAAAAGAGCATCTCCACCAGAAGAGAGAGTCTATAAAATCACACTGCATCAAGAAAATAACTCTGTAAACTGCAGTCCAGGTTTTCTAGTTCCCACAGGAGAATGTCATGGCCTCATTCAGCCAGGAATCCTTCTGCAGTTTAGCGGACCCTTGTAGAATGCTCTGCAAGGAAGAAAGGGGCATTCCCAGCCACCTTTGAATGTTCCCAAATATTATCCTCCCTCAGACAATTTCATATCCTTTCCCTAAAGAAGGTTACTGCCTTTTTGGCAACAGCTCTACCATGTCAGCTGAATGAAGACATGGAGGAAATTTAGGAAAAGGACTAGTCTTCAAAGTCCCCATAGGTCTGTGCAGGAATCAAGATCTGTGTCTCTCTAGAAAGGCTGCTTGAGACAGATTATTCTTAAAAATGGTGAGAAATGGACAGCATTTCCATAGGGAAACTTGAACTGAATTTCCATTTAAAAGCCATTGAAGTACCTTGCCTCCAACATTTCTCCAAGTGTTTTACAAAACTCTTACAGAGATCTGGATCTTCCCCAGCTCACTGAGAAGGCGAGGCCATGATTTACAAGCAGTCCTGAGAGCTGCTTCAGCTGACAGCTTAGAGCAGCCCATGTGCACTCCTCTGCAACCCTCCAAAACAAGGTCGTTTGGGGAGAGGGTTGTCCAACTTCTAAGCCTTTGACAACTTTGGCAAAGAGTTTGAATTAACAAGAAAGGTCAAAAACCTCCCCTCTACACTTATCATAAATAATTTCCATCCACTATAATATTTTCTTAAAATGAGCTCAACTTCATAGTAGGGGTAGTGGGCTTCCACCCTCTACTGATCAATTTACTTCAGTGGACAAACTTAGGACTTGAAGAAAACAAGTGACCAGAAGAAACCCAATCCAAATGATACAAGCAACAAGGAGAGAAGGAATTACCAATAGTGAGATTTCTTTATTGTTAAATTTCAATACTATCATCTTTCAACTTCAACTTAAACTTACTAAACTTCCTTGAACTAATCCTACATTTATAACAAATCATCTACTGCTCAGTGCTAACGTAACCTACTCTTCTGTACTAATTTAAAGAATCCTAAAAAATCTAATCTTCTAGTTGAAATAAAAAATCCCGATTTCAGAGATGTTCCATGCTGAAGCAGATGTCTGGTGCCAGTACTCCACTCACTGCTGGTCAAATTCAGAAATGCAGCTCTGAATATGGGCCAGCTTCTTGTGGAGGTACTGGCACCTGCTCCTCATTTCAGAGTAGCTGGGGCTACTCTGTGAAGGAGAAAGCAAAAGAAAATCAGGCCATGCTAACACTTCTGCAGAGTTTAGAATCTGATGTCCTTTGCTTTAAGAAAGCCCTGAGGCAGACTCAGCAGTTGCCATGGCCCTGCAGGTCTGGTGTCACACGTACCTGTTGTAACTGCTGATAATCTGCTAGGATTCGATAATGCACCATCTGCAGGAAAAACAAAGAAACAAAAATAACAAATCATGAAGAATGTTTCACTGGCACCATAAAATGCACACTTTGGTAAAACACCTGTTGTAACTGCTGATAATCTGCTGGGACTCAATGACACAGCATCTTCAAAAAAAAAAAACGAAACCAAACAAACAAATACAAACCATGAATACTGTTTCACTGGCACCATAAAATGCACACTTTGGTAAAACACTAAAAGAAACACAGCAGATTCAGGAAGAGAAGAAACATTACTAAATTATAATCTCTTACTATGTAGTAATAACTGCAAAAATTCATCTGCAAAATATTTTTGTAAAGGAATGTATTTATGGAGATGGGTGAACTTTTGAGCTGCATTCTTTTCTGTCGACATAACGGTAAAGCAGAGTCAATGATAATATTTGATTCTTCTACTGGATAGCAGTTACATCAATGACCTGGGAACTGAGGCATTTCTAATACACAAAAGGAAACAAAGCCACAAAAGGAAACTCTAGACAAGTCAGAAACTACAAGAAGAAATACCCAAAGCACATCAGCTCCTCAGGAGACCAAAACTCATTAATGCTTCAAGCCACTGATGGGAGTCAAACCTTCTTCATTCCCTTCTCCCTCAAATCAGCAGGTGTGAGGTTTATCAAGCTCATGATACAAATGCAAGATGAAGTGGCAATGGGAACAATAGATGCCACTTGCCAACACTCTCACACCAATGCTTCTGCTCCTCTGGGCCTGAAGGTCTGGTTCTTATTGGATGACAAAAACTCCCTCCACATCAGAATCAATTCCTTCAAACCACCCTGAGATTAATACTGACAAGCAGTAAATTGCTAACAAGTTGAAACTCAGTAGTAGGACAGACAACAACTTGTGCCAAGGATGCTTGCTAGGCCTGATACACCTTATTAATATGCAGGATAATTTTGAAAAGTAAACTGCAGATGCCTTTCCACATTTTGGGAGGTCCTGGAGCAATGTGACCCGGGGCCCTGCCGCGCCTGCTCCAAAGGCCGCAGCTGCCCCAGAGCCCCAGAGCTACAGGAGGCCTGGCTGCCCCTGCCAACATCACTGCCCTGACACAAGCTGCCAGCAATTTCCAGGGCTTTAGACCACACACACACTTCTCCCTCCTCTCCTGCAAATGCCATGAGGGGATGCAGCAGCACTGCTGCAGCTGAGCCTGTGCAGCTGCACTGCAGGAAGGGAGGGCCCATCTGGGCCTAACCCACCTCGGTGTTCATCTCTGCTCTGAGCCTTGGAGGCCCAACAAAACCTGCTCAAACTCATCCTTTCAGCACAGCAAAGAGATGGACACTGCCCCCCACTGAGAGTGGCAAGAGTGAATTGCTATTTGACTCACCTCAAGTAGTCTGGTTGGTTGCTTGTTGCAGAGCATGTGGAGGCAATGGAAGTATCTTTTCTTATTCCTGCAGAAAAGCAGAATTTTGACACTCTTCATCAGGAGATCATTAAAGGGCCAAAAGATCCCCATTGGACAGTCTTGAAAAAGTCCTTCAGTGCTTTCTTTTCACAATAAATTGTTCAGAAGAAGCAACAACATTTATTAATAGGGCACATGCACGACCTTTTCCACAGTAGCCTGTCCTGGGGTTTAGAAAGAGGGAATGGCCACTTTATCCTACAGGTTGTGCATTCCTACAGTGCTAGCCCCAGCTCAGCTGTTCTCATATGAAGGCATGAGGTGGCATCTGCAGAGCCATTCAACTCATGCAGCAACAGATGCAGCTTCACAAAAGACAACAGCTTGAGAGAAACCAACACAGTGGTTCTAACAAGAAATGAAGAAGGAAATTGAGTTCTTCTCACACCATGTTTATATCCCCACTTCCCTACCAGTTCCAGAGGCCCAAAGTTTGGAGGAGTGCCTGCACTCTTGTCAGCAGGAAAGCCAATTCCATTCTATTGGGCTTACTGGCACTAAGGCTCCAATGACCTGCAGCCAAAACCGATTAACGTGGCAGGATGGGGTTGGAAACAGCTCTGCACTTGTGAATTGCCCTTTGGCTCTTTTCAAAGGCATTTGGGAAGCATTGCGCACATAACCTCAAAGCCCTCTTTCCAAAGAAATGTTGAAGAGCTACGATGATAATAAAAAGAGCTGCCATAAGGAAAAGTCAGCAGAAACAGGAAGGAACACTCAAGATCTTGGTGTTCTCTACTTTCCACTTGAGGTTTTGTGCCAAGCATCAAAGACCCACAGGATCCTTTATGTTCCTTATGAGCTTCCATTGCCCTTATTTACACAAAGAATCTTGTTCAAATTCAGCCATTCTTGCCAATCTTTAGGCCACCTGAGCTTTAATTCTTGAGGAAAGAGCTGTCATGTGATGTTCCATTTGCTTTTGTTGATTTCAGTGTTCAAACTATTACATGATATAGCAGAAGTATAAAAAAGAAGTGTAAATATAGTAATAAAACTGGACAGAAATACCAATAGTCAGAGCATGTTCAATACAACTTGCCTTTGCTGTGAGCATTTCATTTCCAAAAGTGCATTTGCTCTCATGACTCAGTCCACACAAAAGCTTCAGCCTAAGCCCCAGCTTGAAACACAGAACAGATTTTTCCTTCACCAGCTGGGCAGAATTTTGTTACTGCCTCCTGATAAAAGCTGCTCATGTATTTATGGATTCAAGCAGAAATCCTTCAAAGGCATCCCAAGGTTTGCAGGTGCCGTGTGCATGTCCAGAAGAAATGTGGGAAGACCATCTCAAAGCACCTGTCTCTACAAGCACACCAGCACTTGCAAGAGGCATCTGCACACTCTAAACCTGCCTCCACACCAAACCCAACTTGGAATCTGCAAGGTCAACTTCCAAAAAAGACAAGCCACAGATTTAACAAAGCAACTGAACTCTGCCCTACTGCCTGTGACCCTGTCATCAGAAATCAAGTGTTCTTTATGCCTTTATGTTTAGCTTTTCAGCACTGTTTTCAGTCTGTACCACTTCCACAGCTTTTGAAGAAAGAAATTCTGCAGCTGGGATGGAGAGGAACTCACAGCCTAGTTCAAAGTAGAACTCCAGGAAACCACAGCCCAGGTTTTATAGGTTTTTGTAGCTTTTGCAGCTTTTGGTATTTCCATAAACTGCCGAGACTGTGGAAAATCACTGCTTCCATGGCTTCTAGCCCAAGATGT
>NW_024369396.1:7726-10627 GCF_014805655.1 Passer montanus
AAGCGGTGTCTCAGTCAACGGTCAGTTTACTAGAAATCAAATGGAAAGAAATAACCCATTCCCTGTATTTTTGTAGAGCCTGGCTCTTCCTTTTAATCAGCTTCTCCCAACAGCAAGCAATTTCACATTTCTTTGTCCTCAACTGGTTTTGCACTACTTAGAGGGAGAATTTCTAAAAATTAATGTCATTTTAGACAAGGTTCCAGCAGCACAGGTTCTGGGCTTTGCTGTTGTTGTCTTTTAAAGCAAGAGTTACAATCTAATCTAATGGCAGAAAAAAAAAAGAGTCTTGATTTTTCATGACCACACAGCAGGGGTAATTGTACAGCCGTGATGCAGAGCAGTGCCTTTGTGTATCCAGAGCCAGCTTTCAAAGCTCCCTTGTCACAAGGTGCAAGAGCAAAATTAACGATTTCCAAACACTGTCAAAGAAGGATGTTTCCATAAGATGAACCACCACAAGAGGAATCTGAGAGAAGCACAGATGGCAGGAAGAAAAGCACTAAGTCTTGGCCTAGCAGAGGGGAAGGTTTGGAATTAGGACACCAGACAAAAGCTCCACTGTAGAGAGTGTGGGTAAGGAGAATCACTGCTTCCATGGCTTCTAGCCCAAGATGTGGGGACAGCTGTGACCACCCTGTGGATACCCCAATCTTGGACAGTAGAAAGGTGGTACCTCCAGAGAGACTTGGGGCCTCCACCACCAAGAAGAGCAAGGAGGAAGAAGGACGAGCTGGATGGCAGAGGGCCCATGTGGTGATGATATCTTCCTGCTGAATGTCTCTCTCTTCCCCTCACCCTGCCTCTCTTCTCTTATTTCTTTCTATCTCCCTAGTTTTGCATTTACTATTCAATAACATTTTTACTGTTGACTGTGGAAAGATGTGCACTTGCACCTTAATTCAGGCAGAAGCTTCACTTAATAACCAAATCTTTACACCACAGTTATCCACACAGGAGTCAGGGAAGCCAGCGCATTAATACCTTCATCGAAATCCAAGGTCTGCAACTGCTTCAGCCTCCCCAATTCATTTTTCTTCCTGTTTGAACTGGGGATCTCCTTCTGCACCCTGGAGGGTCCTGAGATGATGGAACACTGACATTTCTCTGGGTTTTGCACCACATGAGTGCAGGGGGAAATGGAGCCAACACTTGGAAGCATGTCCAAAAAGCAAAGGGATGTGGAAGGCAGAAGGAAGCAAGAAAAGTGGCCACCAACTGCTGCCTGGACATGACTGGGCTGGTGACCAATTCTCCTCTTCTTGCTCATCACAGGACTGGTAAAGTTGGAAGCCAGAGGCCTTTTCTGCAACAATAACAACATAATTTGTTCATGAACCTATGAGCAGGGTCAGCTTTTGCTCCCATTCTGAAAAGGCAGCATTTCTGAACTGGCCAAGGTTGAAAACACATCTTTCTTAACTAAAAAGAGCATTCCAACCAGCAAGTAAACTGCAGGTAAATACAGGCTCTATCTCATTCCTCCTTTCTCATCCTAGCACTTAGCAAGTCCTACTTCAAGTCTGGAGCTAAAATGCTTTGGGAGAAAGGCACTCCCATTCAGGAGCTCCAACAAAGTCTTTCCCAAAAGGGAAGGTCCTGCACATCCACATCACAGTTTTTACACCACCAGCAAGTCTGCTAAAATTTGCCATACAGTCCAGAATGTTAAAAATGCATAAAATACCTGAGCAGTTCTTGCTGGAATGTCTCTCTCAGAAGGTCCCAGAGATGTCGCTTGGCTGGTGTTGGTGGGGTTCTGAGATGGAGCTGATTTTCTGTATGTATAATCCAATATTTTATGTTAAAAAGCCTAAATATCAACTGCCATAGTTCTTTCCATGCATAGAAAACAGACCTTGAGTGTCAGGACTCAAGGAAACAGCATGAAGCTGAGTTGAGGGAGATTTAGGCAGGATATCAGGAAAACATTCATGGCCCAGAGGGTGCTTGAGCACTGCAACAGGCTCCCCAGGCCAGTGGTCACTGCAGCAAGAGCTCAAGAAGTGTTTGGGCAACTCTTTGGGCACAGGGTGTGATTCTTGTGGTGTCCTGTGGAGGACCAGAATCCTGGCAGGTCCCTGCTACCTCAGCATATTATAAGAATCTTGGCTTCATTTCCAGAGCCTTTTTTCCCCTTTTCTCCCAAAGACTGAACTTACCCAGAAAGTATTAACTACAAATTCTCTCTGTCTATGTCAGTGTAGCCAGGCCTGTCAGTCTGATGGGTTTGAAATAGATGTTCCTTCAGACTGAAGGAATTCTCTTTTGGATTCCACTTGGCTACCTATGGCCAGACATTTCAGAAAACAAATCTTCATTACGGTTGCTGCATGCACACTACAGAAATATGATTGTTGCTGAACAGCTGTTTGTGAGCACCTAATTTGAGCTCAACAATGTCTTTTTGCACAGAGCTGAATTATTCCCCTGTCGCATGAGTTTTAAGCCATATTAATGTTTCACCAGTTGGAAACCACCAAGTATCTCCATTCATATTTAGCAAGAGTTCCTTTGAAAAAAACACATTTAGTGGTTTAGCCACAATGTGTAAGGAGAGGGGGTCATGGTACCCCTGGTGGACGGCCCCTTCTTCCCTGAGAGCTAATTCCCTTTGCCTTGCCCCTTGCTACCAACCCTGTACCTGCCCCTGCTTAAACCTTGTGCAGAGGACATGGCTCATCTTTTGTCTCTGGTTCCCCTTTGCCATGGTCAAATAAACTTCGCTGGAAGTGACCTTATAAAAGGCCTCTCTGCCTCTCTGCAGCTATTACTAGTTGTAAGAAGCAACTCAGCTGTACTGCAGAGTCACCAAGGCCTTGGTGTGCTTTCCTAGAGTGCAGGAATCTGTGCAGGGATTGAGGCCAACGCTTAGTATTCCAAGAGTGTTTATCAGCTGGG
>NW_024369396.1:11102-18126 GCF_014805655.1 Passer montanus
TCTCGCTTTCCAAAAGCATTTTGTTCTCATTCTTGTATTTCTAAGTGGCCAGTTATGAGACAATGCCACCCAGACAGACAGTGCCCAGAGAAGCAGTGCCCCTAAGGAGCCCAGAGGAGTCCAAAACAGCACACAAACTCTCTTTCCACACTCTGTGCCTCTTGACTGCCTCTGCTTGGTAGCTTTTCTTCTTCAGCTTGCATGACGGCAATTTCCTGCTTCATCTCAAGCAGCCTTTTCTCCTGCTCCCTCTGTACCTCTGCCAGGAGGTTTGCCCGTTCCTCCAGCTGCTTCTGTGCCTCCACATGCTGCTGTTCCAGTTGTCTCTCCTGATGAGGGGAAGAGACACTTCCTGATGAAGTCCAGCAACGATCTCCAAAGAAAGAAATGGAAGCTTCATCCCTCCAACAACCCTCCCACCTGGAAAGTGCACATAAGTCGTGACTTTGTGCCCTCCAGCAATGCTGTTCTAACCCAAAATTTAGAGGGAGTGTCAGCAGGTGGAAGGAAGAAGATGCCACCTTCCTTCCCTGCTCTCATGGCTGCCTGTTTTCTGGCCCCTCTCTCCTCAGCATTTCTGTCTGTTCTCAAGATGAGGCCAGCGCCTCAATGATCCAGTCACAAGGCAGGCCACCAGCTGAAATACCAGCAGCACAGGGCCTCTTGCGTATGATTCAGGTCCAAAGATATCTGTCCACCATGGGAGGACAGAAAGCAAGGAAGCCAGCTGGTGGGACTGCAGTTGGCAGCAAGGTCAGCAGCCACCTGCTGCATAGCACAAGGCTGTGGGGAAGATCCTGCCCCTTCGCTGCCATGCTTTGGGTGGCGACCACCCAGCCTCCTGGGGAACTTGGCTGATGCCCATCCTCAACCTGTGCATGCATATACTGTCCCAGCATTGTCCTCTGGCTCTTCACAGGCCTTCAAGTATGAGCCCTTGAAGGCCCCTGCTGCCTGGCCCAGCAACGTCTGGCCTACAGCAGATGCTTGCGGCCATGTCACATACTCAGGCTGCTCTTCTGCTGAGACAGCCCACCAAACCTGACTGAAATCTTCAGGTGCCTATTGTTTCTTACCAGTTCTTGCATGAGCTTCCTTTTTTCCTCTTCCTGAGCAGAGTGCCACAATCTCAGAGCCTTGCAGCACTGCTCTTGTGCCCAGCGGAGCTGTTCAGCCATGTCTTCACATTGCTGCTGGCTGAGAGCTCTTACAGCCAGCAGCTCACGACGAAGGCCCCTCACATCCTCTGCAAACATGACACACGGCAGCAGTCAGACACTCCACAAGCAGAGCAATCTGCTGGCCTTAAGCCCTTCCAGTTTCAGGCAAGGAGGGACCTGCCCTCAGCTGCTTCACTGCTCAGAAGCCCTGCGCACAGAGCTGCCTTCGCAGCCACTGCACTGGGCAGGGCCATCAGCAGAAACAAAGCGCACCAGGCTCTCACCCAGTATCGCCTCCTTGGCCTGCCTGGCCCTGTGCACTTGGGCTTCCACACAGCTCCTGGCCATCTCAAGTCACAAGACCTTTCCTTTCTGCTGCTGCTGCTGTTTGTAAGTAGCTCTAGGTTCTGTAACATCCTTCACAAGAGTCAGCTCTGCAGGCTCTCAAAATTTTCAGCATGACCCTCCAGCTTCACCTGAAGCGTCAGCACCCCACTCACAACATTCACATCTAAGAGCCTTGAATTCCAAAAACGCCATGTCAAACGACTTGGCAAGCAAAGATTGATGGTCAGATGCACTGAAGGAGAAAGCAAAACCAGAGGGAAACTTCTGGTTTCAGCAAACATCTGCACAGTTTCCCTGGTCCTCAATTCAGTGCCAAGTTGGCTTGCTTTGCACTTGTCACAGGAATGTGCAAGGGGTCCCAAGCAGGCACACCAGAGCCAATGGCTCTTGGAGCACACAGAGGGGGTCCAGTTAGACAGGCACATCCTTTAAGGATGGAATGCAATCAAAAGATGCTTTTCCTCAGTTCTGGAGAGACCTGCACAGTTTTTAGAAGGATGCATGCAAGACTCTCCCAGTCTGCATTTTGGAGGTTCCTACACCCTGCTGGGCAAAAGACACCCCCTTTTCAGCTGAAGCTGTTGATAGGAGCTTTACCAAACAGATGGCATCTTTATGCCATTTTTGTTCCAACGTGCTGCCCCAAAGGGAAAAAAACCTTCTATTTACCAGCCAAACAAAGAAAAGCTTTCCGAGAAGCCACCAACGAAAAGGCGCTGCTGACTGCTCTACGGACTCGCTCCATCCTCTGAGCAGTGCTGCTCGAGTCCGTAGGCCAGGAAACAAAAATGGAAAAAAAAACTCACTTGCACAACTCCCAGGACTGTGCAAGTAAAAAGCAGAAAAACAGGACACTTGCACCAGTCAAGGATTGTGCAAGAAAATACAGAAACAAAAGAACACCGGCTGTAATCTGAGAACAGCTCAGTCAAGGTGATCCTCCTGCAAGGAGCATGCCAAGAGCTGCTCTGGACGCTGAGGCCTCGCGGGCACCAGGAAAACCTCCTGCTGACAACGCTGTGACGTGGCAGCCCTCTGCTGACATCACAATAGCAGCCGCTCTGGCTTGCTCTGTGAATTCATGCATGGCAACCAAACCTTCCCTACAGCTAACGCAAAAGAACAGCCCAGAAAATTCTTCTCTGCCCCAAAGCAGCACAAAACCCCCTTGCAGTCCATAACCCACAGCTCAAAGGATCCAGAGTAACACAAAACAGGCACCAAGCCCATATACCCTGTATGCCAAGCTGAACACTGAGAAAGAGCCAGCATGTGAAGAAACCAAAGCGAACATGCTCTTTTGCCCAGCAGCACTTCTGACTAAAACCAAGAACATTTGTTTAAATGCTGTGGATGAAATTGTGTTTTGCTAATATCCTGGAGAGTTCCCTCAACTGGAACACCTGTCATTCCCACCCATTTGCTGCATGGCTAACATCAACCAGCAAACTGTAGGGCTTGCTGAAGAATGACACCTAAGTGGGGAGAAAAAGCCAAGTAACCAACCTGCTGCACACACAACACACTGCTGCTGCACAATTACAGCACCTCAACGAAGCCTTTGGGGCCTGTGCCTCACTTCTGGCAGCTTCCCTGCAGTATGCATCTGGCAGTCACAGAGATCTGACTCTAATGAACACATAGAAAGAAGGAAAAGAATCTTAAATCCCAATGTGGGACAATGTAGAAGCTGGTGGGGGGAGAGAAAACCACCAAAATGGGCAAGACCCACCTAAAAGGGAGTTATGAGGCAGAGACCAAATAGCTCAGCTGCTGGGCACACCTTAGAAGGCAGGCTCAGGAAAACAGAGCAACCACAAGCCTTCCAAAGTTCAGAAACTTCCTTCCCCCTCCTCTCCTCTGGCCTTGAAATCAGTTTTTTTTCTCCCTCCTAAAAATACCTTCCTGAGCATTAACATCAAGTGCCTGGAAAAACCACCAACTAAAAAAATAGAGAAAGATTTGGGCTTTTGCTGTTTGCCTGCTCTTGCAGCCATGGCAGCATTTTGGAAGGGCTCTACACAAGTCCAGGTGTTTCCCAGCCCCAGGACCACCTCTGGCATGAGCACAGCAAGTGGAGTGGAGAGAGCAGCTGGTCAGAAGCCACATGTGACAGCTGGGAGGCTGCATATTGTCCTGATGCAAATTCCCTCTGCGTGTCACACGGAAAGGCACATCCTTTAAGGATGGAATGCAATCAAAAGATGCTTTTCCTCAGTTCTGGAGAGACCTGCACAGTTTTTAGAAGGATGCATGCAAGACTCTCCCAGTCTGCATTTTGGAGGTTCCTACACCCTGCTGGGCAAAAGACACCCCCTTTTCAGCTGAAGCTGTTGATAGGAGCTTTACCAAACAGATGGCATCTTTATGCCATTTTTGTTCCAACGTGCTGCCCCAAAGGGAAAAAAACCTTCTATTTACCAGCCAAACAAAGAAAAGCTTTCCGAGAAGCCACCAACGAAAAGGCGCTGCTGACTGCTCTACGGACTCGCTCCATCCTCTGAGCAGTGCTGCTCGAGTCCGTAGGCCAGGAAACAAAAATGGAAAAAAAAACTCACTTGCACAACTCCCAGGACTGTGCAAGTAAAAAGCAGAAAAACAGGACACTTGCACCAGTCAAGGATTGTGCAAGAAAATACAGAAACAAAAGAACACCGGCTGTAATCTGAGAACAGCTCAGTCAAGGTGATCCTCCTGCAAGGAGCATGCCAAGAGCTGCTCTGGACGCTGAGGCCTCGCGGGCACCAGGAAAACCTCCTGCTGACAACGCTGTGACGTGGCAGCCCTCTGCTGACATCACAATAGCAGCCGCTCTGGCTTGCTCTGTGAATTCATGCATGGCAACCAAACCTTCCCTACAGCTAACGCAAAAGAACAGCCCAGAAAATTCTTCTCTGCCCCAAAGCAGCACAAAACCCCCTTGCAGTCCATAACCCACAGCTCAAAGGATCCAGAGTAACACAAAACAGGCACCAAGCCCATATACCCTGTATGCCAAGCTGAACACTGAGAAAGAGCCAGCATGTGAAGAAACCAAAGCGAACATGCTCTTTTGCCCAGCAGCACTTCTGACTAAAACCAAGAACATTTGTTTAAATGCTGTGGATGAAATTGTGCTTTGCTAATATCCTGGAGAGTTCCCTCAACTGGAACACCTGTCATTCCCACCCATTTGCTGCATGGCTAACATCAACCAGCAAACTGTAGGGCTTGCTGAAGAATGACACCTAAGTGGGGAGAAAAAGCCAAGTAACCAACCTGCTGCACACACAACACACTGCTGCTGCACAATTACAGCACCTCAACGAAGCCTTTGGGGCCTGTGCCTCACTTCTGGCAGCTTCCCTGCAGTATGCATCTGGCAGTCACAGAGATCTGACTCTAATGAACACATAGAAAGAAGGAAAAGAATCTTAAATCCCAATGTGGGACAATGTAGAAGCTGGTGGGGGGAGAGAAAACCACCAAAATGGGCAAGACCCACCTAAAAGGGAGTTATGAGGCAGAGACCAAATAGCTCAGCTGCTGGGCACACCTTAGAAGGCAGGCTCAGGAAAACAGAGCAACCACAAGCCTTCCAAAGTTCAGAAACTTCCTTCCCCCTCCTCTCCTCTGGCCTTGAAATCAGTTTTTTTTCTCCCTCCTAAAAATACCTTCCTGAGCATTAACATCAAGTGCCTGGAAAAACCACCAACTAAAAAAATAGAGAAAGATTTGGGCTTTTGCTGTTTGCCTGCTCTTGCAGCCATGGCAGCATTTTGGAAGAACACATTTTCTGAACATCAGAGAAAGAGAAAACACAATTCTTATGACTGTGTTGTGCCAAAGTACAATGCACTATGGAGATTGTTACCCAAAGTGAGGATGTTTTATTCCCTTGGCTGATCAGGGCCAGGAGAATGTGTGTGTCGGGACTGCCATGAGACAGTCATGAGAGAATCAGAGTGGATGCAGTTCTGTGCAGTTGTGAGAAAGGGTGAGCGTGTGGCAGATTCAGTTTAGATGCAATGTATATCGTATGGTATAGCAAAGTAATTATTTAGCTTTCTGATAAGGTGGAGTCAGATGCATCATTCTCTCTCCCTCTCCACAATGTCAGAGTCGCCTTGATTTTCTATACAAGAGTTTCCAAGTTTCCAACTGTTTTTTTCCTCTACTTTATTTGTCCTGTGTCTCAGCAAAAATGGCTTCTGCCAGCACAATGAAGTGGACACAGACCATTCGTTCCCATGCAACAGCACGGGTTGGTGCTCCAGCCTGAGAGCTGGAACTCAGCAATTGGGCAACTGTGCTTTGAGATGCAACAGCATCCAGAGAATGAGGCTGGGGGTGACAGCTTGGGGACAAGGCTGGCCCAGCAGTGGCATGGCACATAAGCTGTTGAGGAGGCACTGTCAGCATGACAGCCCTAAGAATGCCACAAAACCCCCACAGTTTTACACATTCATTGGACGCTGGTTGCTCTGCATGTATGTCTGTACTGCTGCCTTTATAACATTTTGGAAATGGTCAGAGCTAGCAGGATTCACCCCCACCAGGAGCTGATGCAGCCTGGCAACCTGCTGACTTACAGAGGCTTCTGGCTTTCCAGGTGAAGCCAAGGCAAGCCCTGCTGCTGCTGCTGCTGCTGAGAGGGAATGGGCCTTTGCCTGCACCAGCACTCATGGATACACCAGGGCCACCTTCAGGGGAGACTTTTGGCCCCACAGAGTAAAGCAGAGGGCCACAGCTGGCAAACGCTTCCTTTGGAGCCTTCCTCTCTCTCGGAAAGAAGGGAGCCGACGGCCAGGACGAGCAGCAGGGCCCGAGCCCTGGGCGGCGCCATGGGCAGGGAGCGCGCCTGCGTGGGGCGGGCGGGGCCGGGCAGCCACCAGGGGGCGCCCGGGGCGGGGCGGGGCCCCTGTGTGAGGGGGGAGAGCCTCGGGCAGTGCGGAGCCACAAACGGGACTGTCCGTCTGCAAGGCACAGCGCCAGGGCAATGGACAGCGCCAGGACACAGCACAGCTTCAGCGCAGCCTGGCCGGGAAGAGAATGCTCCCATGGAGTGCAGGAGTCAGGTGGTTTGATTCCCAGTCCTGTGCTGAGCTGACAGGGCACAGAGCCTCAAGCACCGGTTCCTCCTCTCCAGGCTTCCTGCACTTCCTTTGCTGACAGGGTCCAATCATCCAGGCTGGGGGCAGGCTCAGCTGATGTTACAAAGCACTGCTGTCCAAAAGAAAAAAAGACAAAAGCCAAACCAGAAAGGAGCTATTCGTTGCTAAGCTGAATTCCTCACAGGTGGAGGCAGGATTCCTCTGGTTCCCAGAAAGGTGCAGAAACAGGACATGAGGACACTATGTGCCCATTACCTTCATGTCCAGGACCTTGCTACTGTGGGCCAGCGTAGCTCACCATCATATTCACCCCTTTACCCAGGTGTCTTTAGCTTGCTGGGATTTTCTCCTGAGAGCAGCCTGAGAATGCTGCTTGCTGTCACAGGGCTTTGTTCCTTCCAGGAAACTCCACAGACTCACTCA
>NW_024369396.1:18131-29946 GCF_014805655.1 Passer montanus
ACTGAAGTTCAAGGTTTCAGCAGCAAGACAAGAGCAGGGAGCTTGGCAGGCCTCCACCATCTCCAGCACTCACCTGCCTTGCAAATTCCTCTGCTTCCTCCAGCCATTGGCCGAACTCCTGTTCTTGACCTGCGGCCTTCTCCTGTTACCCGTGAGGCTGGCACCTGAGGCATGTTATGAGGAGGTCTAGAACCAAATGATGGAGAAGAATTCCACAGAACCTGCACTTTGGATCTTTTGCCCCGTTTGGTGCTTGCAAGTGTCCCCAGGAGATGTGGATTTTGCGGTTCATTGAGCTATGTGGCCCAGAAAAGAAAATAATCAGTTAGCTGCGGAAAACCAATTTACTCAGCACCTGCCAGCCAGAAATGAGTCCAGCAAATGACAGAAAAATGCAGTACTATGCAGCACATATGGGCATGACAGAGACTTGAAACACACATCCATGGAGGAGTGTGACCTTGCAGGTTTCCCACAAGCCAAAGGGAGTGGCTTTTTGCAAAGGCACCAGGAGTTCAGTGTTGGACAGAGAACTTTTTCAAGAGCAGGGCTGACTTGGGAGCTGGTGGAAGTGGAGAGAACAGGCAAATGCGCCCATGGGTGTGTAGAAGCCACAGGGCCTGCAAGGTGTCCCTGGTGGTCAGTTGCCTAAGAGAAGAAGTGCCTCGTCATGATGACTGCACCAAAGAAGCCCCTCTTCCGCCTTCCTTCCCTTGCTATCTCTCTGTATGACTCTGATAGGTCATACTCGCCTCAACCCTTACTATTGGACTGTTTCCCAAACCCCCGAAACCCTAGATAAACCCTATTTCTGTGCTGTTCGGCAGAAGAGCTGTCACTATGACCCTTCACAGAAGCTGCCAGTAAAGACACTTCTGTGCAACCTCACACAGCACTTCTTCTCTCTCTCTCCCCCTGCATCTGCTGAGGCACTTAGTAAGCAAAGAGCTGCAATCACTAAAGAGCTGAATTCACCAAAGAGCTGATCTCACTTAAGAGCTGAGCTGCCTGCTAAGATTGCCTGTGGCTGGGAGCCTGCCTGAGGGACCCAGACAGGGTGTGTTTAGCAAGACTTCGCTATCCGGACACCTACAGCAGCTGGGGTCGAAGATCCCCTGAAACCCCCTGCCATAATAGAAACGGGTGCACCCACACTGTGAGGGCTGCTCCAAGGACACCCCCTGCCATGCACAGGACATGGGCACTGCCCCGTGCAAGGGACGTGTCCCTGCCATATTGACAACACAAACACTGCTCCAGTATCATGCAAACACATATGGGTGGTCTATTAGTCAGCATTTTTTCCTCACTAAAAAATCGTTCTTCCTTCAATGAATCCTATGATGTGCTGGTTGATGTTATCTGTGTAGGCAATGGGTGGGAATGACGGGCATTCCAATTCAGGGAACTAGTTTTACTCAGAAGCATTGGTGGCCAAAGGACAGGATGTGTGGGCTTGATGCCTGTTCTGCGTTACTCTCGGATCCTTTGAGCTAAGGGTTATGTGCTACAAGTAGGTTTTGCACTGCTTTGGGACAGTGTGCGCCCTGTCAAAGGAGTTCTTTTTATTGCCTGATGTTGTAAAGTCTGTGGACTAATGCAGGCATCCTTCTTTTCCCCCCTGTGATTGTAGGGTTTGCAGACATATGCAGGTGTGTTTTATTTTTGCCTTCTTTTACAATTGGCCAATTGCTGTGGGTGTCCCCTTTTCCTTGTGCAAGTGGGTTCTTGCTCCATTTTTGTTTCCTGGCCTGCAGACTCGAGCAGCACTGATCAAATGATGGACTGAAGCCACAGAGCAGTTGTCAAGACTTTCTTGCTGGTGTCATCCCACAAAGTTTTTAATGGTCCGGTGGGTAAGTAGAAGTTTCTTCACTGGGCCAGCATATTGGAAACAGAAACAAAACTGGCTTAAAGATGTCATATGTTTGGTAAAGCTCCTGCCAACAGCTTCATCTGAAAAGGGGGCATCTCTTGCCCAGCAGGGTGTGTGCAGGCATCCTTTCTTTTTCTCTGTGGTTGTAGAATCTGAAGACACATGCAGGTCTCACTTTTTCTTCCTTTCTCTCGTACAGTCTATGGATTTGTGCAAGTGTCCC
Source organism: Passer montanus (assembly GCF_014805655.1). Lineage (NCBI taxonomy): Eukaryota > Metazoa > Chordata > Aves > Passeriformes > Passeridae > Passer > Passer montanus. The sequence continues at coordinate 20,231 of NW_024369396.1, forward strand.
TTTTATTCCCCCTTGTTTGCTGTACATTCTGAGAACTTGTGCAAGTGTCCCTTCATTCTCCTTTTTCTGCACGGTCTGCAAAGTTGTCCTTAATTTTCCATTTTAGTTGCATAGTCTGGGGACTTGTGCAAGGGTCCATTTTTTTCTTCTTTTCAATGCACGCTCTGGACATTCTTGCAAGTGGGTGATTTTTCCCTTTTTGTTTCATGTTCCACAGACTGGAGCAGCATTGCTCAAATGATGAAGCGAGTCCATAGAGGAGTGAGCAGCGCTTTCCCCGGACCGAGCTCTGCCACTCGACAGAGCAGCCTCCCAGCCCGAGCCGCCGGTGCCCCGTTCAGATGGGGATGCCCGGCATGGGGCGCCTGGGGGGCCGTGGTGGGGGATGTTTATTTGGTTGTTCCGCCACACTATTTAAAAACCTACAAATATAAATTTCTGTTAACAAAAACTAACTTATTGCAAACCTCCACAAATACTCACTATACACAAAGATCAATGGAAAATTAACAACTTCTTTATTGCATATTACGACAAGCACACAGCCCATATATAAATACAAAAAATATCAGTATCTCTAATACCCAAAACTCAACAAATAAAATTACACAACTGTACAACTCCATACACATTTAAATAGAACTGAATACATATATAACGACCACAATATACAGATGTGAATATTGATTCAATGTTACATACCACATTCAAGAAACAGATACATAAAACAAACCCATCAGTTTTAGCAGTAGCAATCTAAGTATCTGTACAACTGCATCAATACAAATATGCAGCTATACATCTGGATATATATGTAAATATAATATATTTAGAAATAGATCAATATACATCTAAAAATATAAAACCAAACATATATACTGATACAAATACCAATGTACTTCTTTTAAAAGGCATATACCAAAAACCACAATAAAAACCAATACAAATAGATACCTACACAACTGTATACATATGGAAATCCAAACAGAGATATTACAATATACATAAAGAACTAGATACAGATACACACAAATATGTAACTGCAAACCTGTATGTATGCAGGTATCTATATGTACATAATACATTCATAAATATAATACCATATGGATAGAAATGTGCCTGTACAAATAGCAGGCTACATGTATCCATATCCATATAATAATCCCTGTCCACGTGCAAGTCCGTGTATCTTTAAACAGAACTCCAAGCAGAGGGATCCCAGCTGCCCCATCTTCAAAGCCTCTCCCTTGGTCCCTTCCTCCCATGCAGAGCAGCTCTCCTGGACAGGGACAGCAGATGGGACATGTGGCAAGCAAAGGGAACACTGAGTCAGTATGGGGACTTTTCCCTTGGCAGCAGCTGCACTTCCATCAGGGAAGAGGAAATGTCAGAGTCTCCCCAGGAGGGTCAGAAAGAGAAAGCAGCCAAGCTGGCCAGGCTGTTATGAATTTGGTTCAATTGGGTTTGGGAAAAATAGGGAGCTATTTGTTGTAAGGGGGGAGGGGGTCCAGGATTTGGTGGAGGCAATGGACAGACGAGGCGAAGGGTGATTGGACCAAGACAAAAATCAATCATTCAACGCCCTGAAGAAATGATTGGCCCAGAATGAACATCGCTAAGGGCCAATCAGAGCGCCAAGATTCCACCAATCAGTGCGGGGATCCAAACCCCACCAATCCTGCGCCTAAGGAGTGTTATAAAAAGGGGAGTTTTCAGTTGGGCGGGGCTCTTTCGGTGCTGTGGGCGGTGACATCGGTTTGCAGGAGGGAGAACCCAGCGTGTTCGTAACACGCTGGTATCTTTGAGCTTTTGTGAGGGGGTTCAAGCTTATCTTGGACCCGCCATTCCTCAGGGCTTATTTTCAAATAAACGAAAGCCTTTTTCATTTTTCCTCGAAATCTGGCCTCGTTCATTCATAACAACTTTGGGACTCGTCCGGGATAGGCCACGCCCCTGAAACAGTCTGGGGTAGCCCAGGAGCCAAGGGATGCATCCAGCCACATTTTTTTTTTTGGCTGCTGGATTTTGGATTACATTGGACTGCGGAAGGGATTGCACCTATATCCGAGGCTGCAGGGAACACAGCAACTCAAAAGGTGAGAACGCTCTGAGAGGGAGTGGGGCTCATGTTGCCTCTGAGTAACGTGAGTGGGGTTTAAGGTAATAGGGGGTGCGAAGTGCGTGTGTGTGACTGAGACGGGGCCTGTGAGTACAGACCCCCGAAGTGAGTGCAGACCTCCTAGTACCATGGTTCCGGACTCCCCTGAGGGGGCCTGGCCGGGAACAGAGGGAAGCAAGTGTTGTAGAGTGCGTGTACCTCTATGGACCCCTGGGAGTAGGGGAGACAGGGAGTGCCTACCCATAGCCGCCCTGACCCACTCAGGCTCCCATTCCTCCGGTGATTGGAGGCTCCTAGGGGTGGTTTGAGCCGTTGGCCTGAGTTGCACCCTTCAAACTAGGATCCCATTGGGGGGTCATAGAGGGGGACGTACTCTCTACCCCAAGCCAGGATCCCATTGAGGGGGAGTCGTAGGGGTATCCAAGGAGGGTCAGTGGGGGCGGACTTGCCCACTGAGGGGTAAAGCTCCGACCACTAGCACAAACCACCTGGAGGGCTGTTCCTCAGAGATAGACCAGGGGAGTCTAGTCTCTGAGGAACTAGGACCTTGGGGGTGGGAGAAAATACTCCTATACAGAGATCACCTAAGAAAGTGGCCACCGTGTAGAGGAGTGCCCCTTTTGAAGTCTGGGGAAGGGGAGGGTGTCCATCCCAAGGGGAGTAGGGCCCCCTCGAACGAGGACCCCAGTGGAAGGGGGTCATAGAGGGGAAGTAGGCTCACCCTGAGCTAAAGGGGGTCGTAGGGGTGGCTGAAACAGACTTTGCAGGGGTGGTGACCCACAGGGGGAGGTGGGCCGCTGGCTGTGGAAGGGCCCTTTCAGTCACTAGGACTGGAGGGAAGATTAGAACCAGCTCATGTTAGGAAAAGAGTTTCTTTTTTTGTGTGTTGGAAACCGGGACCCTTGAGGAGTGAGGTTCAGAGGTGAGGGGAACCAAAAGTCCAGCGAGTTCTGAGCCAATGTATGGCTTTGCTGCCATCCCAAATCTGCGCTTCCCTTGCCCAGCCTGAGTGCAGGTGGGGCATGTGCTGGGCATGGCCGGGGATTTCCATGGCCTAAATCCTGCAGCATTTCCATCTGCTCTTGGCTTTGGGCAGCACAAATTACTAGACACCCATCTCAGTTGGCAAATGGCATTTCTTGAAAATTCCTACACCAGCGGTGACATTATATAAGATCTGACTATAGATCTCAGTTAAAGTTAAAAAAGATGTTTATTTGGTTGTTCCGCCACACTATTTAAAAACCTACAAATATAAATTTCTGTTAACAAAAACTAACTTATTGCAAACCTCCACAAATACTCACTATACACAAAGATCAATGGAAAATTAACAACTTCTTTATTGCATATTACGACAAGCACACAGCCCATATATAAATACAAAAAATATCAGTATCTCTAATACCCAAAACTCAACAAATAAAATTACACAACTGTACAACTCCATACACATTTAAATAGAACTGAATACATATATAACGACCACAATATACAGATGTGAATATTGATTCAATGTTACATACCACATTCAAGAAACAGATACATAAAACAAACCCATCAGTTTTAGCAGTAGCAATCTAAGTATCTGTACAACTGCATCAATACAAATATGCAGCTATACATCTGGATATATATGTAAATATAATATATTTAGAAATAGATCAATATACATCTAAAAATATAAAACCAAACATATATACTGATACAAATACCAATGTACTTCTTTTAAAAGGCATATACCAAAAACCACAATAAAAACCAATACAAATAGATACCTACACAACTGTATACATATGGAAATCCAAACAGAGATATTACAATATACATAAAGAACTAGATACAGATACACACAAATATGTAACTGCAAACCTGTATGTATGCAGGTATCTATATGTACATAATACATTCATAAATATAATACCATATGGATAGAAATGTGCCTGTACAAATAGCAGGCTACATGTATCCATATCCATATAATAATCCCTGTCCACGTGCAAGTCCGTGTATCTTTAAACAGAACTCCAAGCAGAGGGATCCCAGCTGCCCCATCTTCAAAGCCTCTCCCTTGGTCCCTTCCTCCCATGCAGAGCAGCTCTCCTGGACAGGGACAGCAGATGGGACATGTGGCAAGCAAAGGGAACACTGAGTCAGTATGGGGACTTTTCCCTTGGCAGCAGCTGCACTTCCATCAGGGAAGAGGAAATGTCAGAGTCTCCCCAGGAGGGTCAGAAAGAGAAAGCAGCCAAGCTGGCCAGGCTGTTATGAATTTGGTTCAATTGGGTTTGGGAAAAATAGGGAGCTATTTGTTGTAAGGGGGGAGGGGGTCCAGGATTTGGTGGAGGCAATGGACAGACGAGGCGAAGGGTGATTGGACCAAGACAAAAATCAATCATTCAACGCCCTGAAGAAATGATTGGCCCAGAATGAACATCGCTAAGGGCCAATCAGAGCGCCAAGATTCCACCAATCAGTGCGGGGATCCAAACCCCACCAATCCTGCGCCTAAGGAGTGTTATAAAAAGGGGAGTTTTCAGTTGGGCAGGGCTCTTTCGGTGCTGTGGGCGGTGACATCGGTTTGCAGGAGGGAGAACCCAGCGTGTTCGTAACACGCTGGTATCTTTGAGCTTTTGTGAGGGGGTTCAAGCTTATCTTGGACCCGCCATTCCTCAGGGCTTATTTTCAAATAAACGAAAGCCTTTTTCATTTTTCCTCGAAATCTGGCCTCGTTCATTCATAACAACTTTGGGACTCGTCCGGGATAGGCCACGCCCCTGAAACAGTCTGGGGTAGCCCAGGAGCCAAGGGATGCATCCAGCCACATTTTTTTTTTTGGCTGCTGGATTTTGGATTACATTGGACTGCGGAAGGGATTGCACCTATATCCGAGGCTGCAGGGAACACAGCAACTCAAAAGGTGAGAACGCTCTGAGAGGGAGTGGGGCTCATGTTGCCTCTGAGTAACGTGAGTGGGGTTTAAGGTAATAGGGGGTGCGAAGTGCGTGTGTGTGACTGAGACGGGGCCTGTGAGTACAGACCCCCGAAGTGAGTGCAGACCTCCTAGTACCATGGTTCCGGACTCCCCTGAGGGGGCCTGGCCGGGAACAGAGGGAAGCAAGTGTTGTAGAGTGCGTGTACCTCTATGGACCCCTGGGAGTAGGGGAGACAGGGAGTGCCTACCCATAGCCGCCCTGACCCACTCAGGCTCCCATTCCTCCGGTGATTGGAGGCTCCTAGGGGTGGTTTGAGCCGTTGGCCTGAGTTGCACCCTTCAAACTAGGATCCCATTGGGGGGTCATAGAGGGGGACGTACTCTCTACCCCAAGCCAGGATCCCATTGAGGGGGAGTCGTAGGGGTATCCAAGGAGGGTCAGTGGGGGCGGACTTGCCCACTGAGGGGTAAAGCTCCGACCACTAGCACAAACCACCTGGAGGGCTGTTCCTCAGAGATAGACCAGGGGAGTCTAGTCTCTGAGGAACTAGGACCTTGGGGGTGGGAGAAAATACTCCTATACAGAGATCACCTAAGAAAGTGGCCACCGTGTAGAGGAGTGCCCCTTTTGAAGTCTGGGGAAGGGGAGGGTGTCCATCCCAAGGGGAGTAGGGCCCCCTCGAACGAGGACCCCAGTGGAAGGGGGTCATAGAGGGGAAGTAGGCTCACCCTGAGCTAAAGGGGGTCGTAGGGGTGGCTGAAACAGACTTTGCAGGGGTGGTGACCCACAGGGGGAGGTGGGCCGCTGGCTGTGGAAGGGCCCTTTCAGTCACTAGGACTGGAGGGAAGATTAGAACCAGCTCATGTTAGGAAAAGAGTTTCTTTTTTTGTGTGTTGGAAACCGGGACCCTTGAGGAGTGAGGTTCAGAGGTGAGGGGAACCAAAAGTCCTCTGACCACTCCTAAGGGATTTTGTTTTTTTTTAAATTTCTTTTGTGGCAGGCCAAGAAGCGGCCATTTTAGATTTCTTGTGTGGCAGTCTGAGAAACAGCCATTTTAGGTTTCTTGTGTGGCAAGCTGAGAAGCGGCCATTTTAGATTTCTTGTGCAGCAGGCCAAGAAGCAGACATTTTTGAATTCCTTGTATGATTGGCTGGGAGGCAGCCATTTTAAGTTTATAGCATGCCGTTTTGAGTAGGAGGTTGCAGCTAGTTGTTGACTAGCTATCCTGTTAAACAACATATACTTAGGGTTAAAATCGTATTTTTATTATTAGTAGTAGGTATAAGTGAAAGCCTTTTTATTTCTTGGAATCACCATCATTATTTAGTTTTCTAATTACCATTTCTCCATTTTCTTCCTGGTAATTTTAACTCTCTATTTTTTAAAAAAAAATTAATGGTATTAGCACCTTTTATTTTAAAATCCTTAAACCACCCCATATTGAAGTCACCATATTTATTTCATTTCTTTAAGTCGCCGTCTTTATTTTGGTTTCCTATTTCTTTGAGTCACTATCTTTATTCTGTTTTCCACATGAAAGTCACTGCCATATTTTTTTCATTCCTTTAAGTTGCCGTCTTTATTGTTTCCTACATTGAAAACTGCCATATTTATTTTATTTCCCATGCTAAATATTTTCTCTAAATCATCATTTTTTTAATACCTAACCTTCCAAAATACCTCCCCACCCACACTTTATTTTTCCCCTATCCTACAACCTATTATCCCAAACACCTTTTCCCCAATTACTGTCCCTGGATCTTGTCAGACCATGTCTCTCTGTTTATCAACCCGCAGAGGATCAGGAATATAAGGAGAGTGTACAAGCAAAAGATCAGGCAGTAGAAAAGATCTGTTGCTGTAATAGCCTGGAAGGGAAAAGGTTAGCGGAATTAGACAAGCAGGGAAAAGTTCATCAGTATAATACAAGGTTTCAAGCAGGAAAGACTCAGACTGATGTAGGAAAGATTGGAAAATAATTTCCCTTAAGGGAAGTGCCTATGGGAGGAGCCGGGGGTGTTATTGGTTTTGTAAACACACCACTAACTGCCTCTGAAGTTAGAAATTGTAAGAAAGAAATGAAAGCTTTATTAGAAGATTCCATAGGCATCTCCCAACAAACCAATTCCTAGGGCCAAACATCTTTACGTGGGAGGAATTAAATTCGATCATAGAAATATTGTTCTCTTCCAAAGAAATACAAATGATCCGTACTGCAGGTATGAGGATTTGGGAAAAAGAAAATAGAGGGGGTCCTAGAGGGGAAGATAAGATACCCATTATTAACCCACCTAATTGGGATCCAAACCAGGAGGAGGGAAGAGTGAGTATGAGGCAACATAGGATATTAATTTTAAGAGGGATAAGAGAGGCTGTCCCTAGAATGAATAACACAAAATTGGCATTTGATAGTCAACAGGAACTAGATGAATCACCCAGCGCTTGGTTAGAAAGATTAAAAAGAAACTTTCAATTGTATTCTAGTGTGGATCCGGGTAGTCTAGAAGGACAAGTTTTAGTTGAAATTCAATTTGTAACTAAGGCCTGGGTAGATATATGGAGAAAATTGGAAAAGTTAGATGATTGGCAAGAAAGAGGAATGAACGAGTTATTGAGAAAGGCACAGAAAGTATATCTAAGGAGGGATGAGGAAAAGACCAGGACAAGAGCAAAATTTATGGTAGCAGAGGCTAGGGAGAGTGCTGGGTTTGGAAATAGCCAGTCACTGGGAAATGGAAAAGGTGAGTATATAGGTCCTAGAATAAGTGGGTTTAAAGATCAGCCAAGTAGAAGTATGAGCCAGTCAGAGATAAGAAGTCACCTTGGCCAGAGAGAAGACCACCTTGGGCAGATATCATATGCTTTTATTGTGGTGAGAAGGGACACACCAGGAATTTTTGTAGAAAAAGAAGGCTGAATTAAGCTATTGCACGGGAACAAGACACCTTAGAGAGAAGGCTAAGAGAAGAGGGGTGTCAGGGTCTCTATGCTCTGAGGGATGATATTGGTCACCAAAAAGAGCCTCTGGTAAACCTAGAAATTGGACCTCAGAGTGAGGAAATGGAATTTTTAGTGGATACTGCAGCAGATCGTTCAAGTATTTCAAAGATTCCCAAAGGATGTAAATTAAGTAATAGAACATGTAAAGTTAAAGGTGCTGAAAACAACCCCTTTGAAGTACCCATTATCGAAGAAGTATCTGTAAAAGAAAGATTTAGAGATGGCCATGCATGCTGTATATGCCAGAACTAGACTCTAACATCTTAGGCCAGGATTTACAAGTGCAGTTAAAAATAGGGGTAGTCCCTGAAGGAAAACACATGGTAGTGAGAATGATGGCTTTAAAAGAAGAAGATGAGAAAGAGATAGATCCGAGAGTGTGGGCAGAAGGAGGAGGTCATGGATTTTTAGAAATTCCACCTGTAGAAATTAAAATGAAACCTGACATTCCTCCAATAAGAATTAAACAATTCCCAATTTATGTAGAAGGGAAACAAGGATTAACACCTGTAATTAGAGACTTTACCCAATTTCTGTAGAAGGGAAACAAGGATTAACACCTGTAATTAGAGACTTAATTAAAGAAAGAATTTTAGAACCCTGCATGTCTCCATATAACACCCCAATATTACCTATAAAAACCCGATGGTACATACCGATTAGTCCAAGATTTACGGGAAGTAAATAAACAAACTCTGTTACTCGATATCCAGTAGTAGACCACCTGTATAATTTATTGAGCAAAGGACCATCGAGACATACATGGTTTAGTGTTATAGATTTAAAAGATGCCTTTTATTCCTGCCCGCTTGAGAAAGAAAGTAGAAAATGGTTCGCATTTGAACGGGAAGATGAGGAAACTGGGAGAAAGCAACAAATGCAATGGACAAGGTTACCTCAGGGATTCATGGAGTCATCAAACCTCTTCGGCCAAACCTTAGAAGAACTAATGACACAGTTTACACCTGAACGAGGATCTCAGATCCTACAGTATGTAGGTGATCTATTAATTTCTGGGGAACAGAAAGAAGAGGTGCAAACAACAACTGTTAATTTACTGAACTTCCTAGGGGAAAAGGGGTTAAAAGTATCTAAAAAGAAGTTACAATTTGTAGAACCAGAAGTAAAGTATCTAGGCCATATAATTGGGAAAGGATATAAGAGATTAAATGCTGATTGAATTCAGGGAATACTATCATTGCCAGCACTAAAAACAAAAACAGACATGAGAAAATTACTGGGTTTGATTGTGTACTGTAAATTATGGCTAGATGGTCACACAAAATTAGTCAAGTTTCTATATGATAAGTTGGTTGAAGATGAGCCCATAAATTGGAATGAAGATGATGAGAAAAAGTTAGGAGACCTAAAAGAAAAATTGGCAAACGCTTCAGTATTGAGTCTAGCAGATTTAAATAGACTATTTGAACTATTTGTTAATGTAGAAGAAGGAATAGCTTATGGTGTCATTGTACAAGAATGGTGTGGAGTGCGAAAACCCATTGCTTATATTTCCAAATTGCTGGATCCGGTAGTTAGAGGTTGGCCCACTTGTCTCCAGGCAGTAGCCGTAACTGTAACTCTTGTGGAGAAGGTTACAAATTGACATTAGGGAACAAGATCAAGGTGTATACCCCTGATGATTTAAAAAGCATACTAAG
>NW_024369397.1:0-863 GCF_014805655.1 Passer montanus
GAAAGGGGGAGGGGCTTAAGGGGAAAGAGAAAAGGGGGCGGGGTCACCTGGGGGCACGGGAAATGTTCATTGGCTGCGTCACATGAGTGGGCGGGACTAGGGAAAGGGGCGGGGCTTGGGGGACTCAATGAGAAAGGGGGAGGAGCCGGTTTTGGGCTGGATTTTGGGGTAGATTTGGGTTGGTTTAGGATATTTTGGGATACTTTAGAATATTTTAGGGTATTTTCAGGGTCGATTTTGGAGTGAATTTTGGGATATTGTAGGGATGAATTTTAGGATATTTAGGGACATTTCTAACCCCTTTTTCCCCTCTGCAGGTTCCGGGAGCCGGGCTGGGCTGGATTTTGGGCTATTTTAGGATATTTAGGGCTACTTTAGGATATTTAGGGCTATTTTAGGATATTTTTGGGACATTTCTAACCCCTTTTTCCTCCCCGACAGGTTCCGGGAGCCGGGCTGGGCTGGATTTTGGGCTATTTTAGGATATTTAGGGCTATTTTAGGATATTTTAGGATATTTTCTGACCCCTTTTCCCCCCGCAGGTTCCGGGAGCCGGGCTGGGCTGGATTTTGGGCTATTTAGGACTATTTTAGGATCTTTTAGGATATTTTGTGACCCTTTTTCCCCTCTGCAGGTTCCGGGAGCCGGGCTGGGCTGGATTTTGTGCTATTTTAGGATATTTAGGGCTATTTTAGGATATTTAGGGCTATTTTAGGATATTTTCTGACCCTTTTTCCCCTTTTTCCCCTCCGCAGGTTCCGGGAGCCGGGCTGGGCTGGATTTTGGGCTATTTTAGGATATTTTAGGGTATTTTGGGACATTTCTAACCCCTTCTTCCCCCCTCTGCAGGTTCCGGGAGCCGG
>NW_024369398.1:0-863 GCF_014805655.1 Passer montanus
CAAAACAAAACAAAAAAATCCCCTAAACAACAGCTTCATTTCTCAGCCATACTTCTAATCATACTATATTTTTCAGGCAACAAATTATGGAGCTAAGTGAAATAATTTGATGGGGAACTTTTTATGGCATTCTTTCCAACTGTTCCCAAATTCATCAATGCTTAATCCACCTGTCAGCAGGAGTGTGTGACTTGCCAAATGTTGTGCTATAATATTTCACATTAAAATTCTCTTTAATTTTCCAGGATGCTGGAAGATATAGTTGTCTTAGTGGTGATTCCATATAACTTCCAGTTGTAACAGTTTTTATTGAGCATAAAGTGAATTGAAGGAAGGCAGCATAATTGGTAGTCACAGGGATGAAAGAAAAATCTTATCAAATGGGTAGTCTGCTGTAGTATCTAGGTAAGATTCACATTCAGAATGAGATAAAATCCACTGCTGTAAACTATTGAGATTTTTAATTTTGCTTTAATCAAAGCCATTTTCACACAGTAATTTGATTTGTTTGACATTAATCAGAAACTGCAAATACAAATAATGCAAATGGTTCTTGCTAATAGGTAGGCAGATGGATTTTCTCCATAAATATTTCAAGAGAGAAGTCAATCCATTATATTATTGATTGAACATGAAATAAAATGTCTATTTTTTGCTTGCTGAATGCACAAGAAATTATGTTCTGCTAATAGGAACTGCATATCCAGCAAGAAACAAATTATGTTCATGTGATCTCTTGCTGTGATGACTTCAGATCTCACAGTCTAAGTAGTGTGCCAGGCCAAATCTGAATCTTCCGTATAGGAAAACAAAAGATGAAGAGTCAAACAGCTTCAGGTACATATGTTAGTAGTTCAGCAATT
>NW_024369399.1:0-863 GCF_014805655.1 Passer montanus
GGATCCCAGGCAGAATCAGGTCAGAATCCCAGGTGGATCCCAGGTAAATCCCGGGTGGATCCCGGGCTGGTCCTGGGTAAATCTTGAGTGGATCCCAGGGGTGGATCCCGGTCAGAATCCTGGGTGGGTCCTGGGCAGATCTCAGAGTGGATCCCGGGTGGATCCTGATCAAAATCCGGGGTGGATCCCAGGGAGAAACCAAGGTGGATCCCAGGGGTGGATCCTGGGTAAATCTTGAGTGGATTCCGAGGGTGGATCTCAGTCAGAATCCTGGGTGGATCCCGGGCAGAACCAGGTCAAAGTCTTGGGTGGATCCCGGGGAGATTCTGGAGTGGATCCTGATCAGAATCCTGGGTGGATCCTGGGATCCCGGGACAGATTCTGGCTGGATCCTGATCAGAACCAGGTGAAAATCCTGGGCTGATCCCGGGCAGAATCAGGTCAGAGTCTTGGTTGGATCCCGGGCAGATCCCAGAGTGGATCCTGGTGAGAGCCTGGGTGGATCCTGATCAAAATCCTGGGTGGATCCCTGGCAGGATCAGGTCAAAACCCTGGGAGGATCCCAGGGAGATCCCGGGTGGATTCCAAGACAGATCCCAGAGTGGATCCCAGGGAGATCCTGGGCTGATCCCAGGTGGGCTCCGGGCGGATCTGGAGCAGAATCCCGGGGGTGGATCCCAAAGGTGGATCCCGGGCAGGTCCCAGACTGGATCCCAGGCAGATCCCAGGTGGATCTTGAGCACAATCCCGGCTGGATCCCGGGCAGAATCGGGTCGAGTCCCTGGGTGGATCCTGGGAAGATCCCAGGTGTCTCATGGAGTGGATCCCAGGCACATCCCAGTCAAAATCCTGGGTGGATCCCG
>NW_024369400.1:0-863 GCF_014805655.1 Passer montanus
TTTCAGTTCCACACCTCTTGCCCCCTCCAGCAGCCTGGATTTTGCAGGGTGCTGAGCACCCAGCCCCACTCTCTGCTCTGCTGGTTCCCCAGCCCTCAGTGCCCCAGTGAGGGTGGGTGGTGACAGGATTCACCCCTCAGCCTCAGCCAGAACCTGCCTGAGCTGTGCTATTCAGAGCCCTGATGGGAATTACAGGATGTCTGCCAGCCAAAAGGGCCCTGGTGAGAAGCCACCCTCTGCTCTGGCTGGGGTGATGGCCACAGGGGTCCCCTGGGTGATGGGGAGGTGCTGTGGGCTCTGGAGGTGCCCTCCTGTCACCTCTGGGTCACTGACAGGGAGAGAAGGATGACAAAATACTGGGACTGAAGCTTGAGCCAAACGTGTGAAGTTTCTTGCCCTCCTTGATAGCCATTTCTCCTGGAAAAAATGAATGTTTTATAAAGAGCATCATGAAAGCAAAGTATATCATGATTTCAGAGTGAGCAGACAGCAAGAGAGATAGGAGCATCCCCTTGGATTTGCCTGCCTGAGGTTATTTACCTCAGGAAGCTCCTGAATAAAAGATACAAAAATACAGCAGAAAGTAGTATTATTTGCTCATTTCAAAGCATGATGGGAGGCAGAAAAACATTATAAGGGGTATCTTTGAGTCTTGCCAGCCTGGATTTGTCAGGGCAGCGTTTTCATGGAGCACTCTCCGGGTGACCCAGTTTCTGAGACACAGGCACAGACACACACACGTCCACACACACAGAGCCCAGCCACAATCCACAACTTTAATAGCTCTGTGACATACAAAGGAGATTTTGATGCAAAGTGGAGCTGACAGAGAAGTGGAAGAAGTATCTGCTTTTTTTTTTTTT
>NW_024369401.1:0-863 GCF_014805655.1 Passer montanus
TTTCTGAATAAAATATCCATGACATCTTCCTTGAGTTTCTGCCACTGGAGTTATGTTTCAGATGTGTGCTGTGCACAGGGAGTAAATCTCCTGTACGTGAGAACATGCTACTGTCTTCTGCATTCCCACTGCTGTTCCTTCTGTTTGCTACGAGCTAACCAGGTGTTGACATTCAGGGTCTCTTACCATTATTTTGATGTACTACCTGAGATCAAGCATTGAACTTGAATTGCAGCAACAAGAATCTAGAAATTAAATTCAAAATGAATGTATTTTGATAATGTTTGTGGCTTTGGAGTTACCTTTTTTTTACAAATAAACACATTAAACTTTTTTATTGCTATATGTAAAACTCTCAACAGACAGAGGAGTAGAGGAATTCAGTACATGGTTTTGGGCTTCAGGATATGATTTTCGGGGACTTGGACCTGTCCTACATATTGTGTAGCTACAGACATGGCATTTCATTTGCCTGTGCCTTAACTTCCCACCTGTGACATGGGAATGGAAGCACTTCTACCTCTCTTCAAACTGCTGAGAAATAAATATTGAGGACTACTTGGATGCCATAATAATGGATACAAATTAAACCCATTATATATATAGGATGATGGAGCTGTCGTGATTATGGTGAATTACTGTGAACAGATTCAGGGCAACTGGACTGGTGGTCTTGGAAACAAAAAAGGAATGGGTCTGCGCACGTTTGAGAGAGTGAAGCCCCCGTTTTTCAGTGTGTACCCGAGCTAAATTCGCCTGTTGCAGCTGGAAGGGCCGTAGGCTTTCCGAGGGCAGGCACGGCCGCGGCGCTCCCCTCTGCCGGCCGCCGCCCTGAGGCGCCCTCACCGGCCGGGCCCGGCCCC
>NW_024369402.1:0-863 GCF_014805655.1 Passer montanus
AGCCGAAAATCCCCTCAAAATAACCCAAACTCCCGCAAAAATCCCCTCGGGAAGCCCCAAATCGCCTCAAAATGCCTCCAAAATCCCTCAGGGAGCCCAAAATCCCCTCAAAAGCTTCTCAAAATAGCCCAAAAATCCCTCAGGGAGCCCAAAATCCCCTCAAAAGCTTCTCAAAATAGCCCAAAAATCCCTCAGGGAGCCCAAAATCCCCTCAAAAGCTTCTCAAAATAGCCCAAAAATCCCTCAGGGAGCCCAAAATCCCCTCAAAAGCTTCTCAAAATAGCCCAAAAATCCCTCAGGGAGCCCAAAATCCCCTCAAAAGCTTCTCAAAATAGCCCAAAAATCCCTCAGGGAGCCCAAAATCCCCTCAAAAGCTCCCCTCAAAATAGCCCAAAAATCGCGCATGGAGCCCAAAATCCTCTCAAAATAACCCAAAATCCCACAAAAAGCCCCACCTGAGAATCCATTTTAAGCCCCACCCACCACCTTAGCCCCTGCCTAGTTAAGCCCCTCCCACCCCTCAAGCCCCACCCACCTCTCAAAGCCCCACTGCCCTCTCTAAGCCCCACCCTCCTCCTTAAACCCCACCCACCTATTTAGGCCCCACCCACCTCCTGCTGTGATTGGCCAAGACCTCCAACGCCCACAGCACTGCCTCCGGGCTCTGGCCAATCAGCACGGCCTGCAGGGGCCGCCAAGTGTCAGGGGAGGGGGTGTGGCCTCATTGGAGCCACGCCCCCTCCCCCAGAAAGCCACGCCCACCTGAGAAGAGTTCAGGGGGGCTGGAGGATTTTGGTGTCCCTTAGGGCATTTTGGCGGGGCCTCAGCCGAGGAGGCGGGGCCAGTCAAGAGATGCCTGTGAT
>NW_024369403.1:0-862 GCF_014805655.1 Passer montanus
CTATATCTATATCTACATCTATATCTATAATCTCTAATCTATATATCTAATCTATATCTATCTATATCTATATCTATATCTATATCTATATCTATATCTAATCTATATCTATATCTATATCCATATCCATATCCATATCTATATCTATATCTATATCCATATCTATATCTATATCTATATCTATATCTATATCTATATCTAATCTATATCTATATCCTATATCTATATCTATATCTATATCTATATCTATATCTAATCTATATCTATATCTATATCTAATCTATACCTATCTATATCATCTATGTCTATATCTATAGCTAATTTATATCTAATCTATATGTCTATATCTATATCTAGATCTGATATATATCTATATCTGCATGTAATCTATCTATATCTATATCTATATAATATTATGCATATTATAGATGCATCTTACATACATATATACACATTATATACATATATTATTTACAATATGTATTATAACATGTATCTATAAAATATATTTTATCTATTATATATATAATATTATTTACATACATATATACACATTATATACATATATTATTTACAATATGTATTATAACATGTATCTATAAAATATATTTTATCTATTATATATAAGAGATAATAATATATTATATAGTATATATGTATTATATATTATAGAAATACACTGTATATATTATATATAGTATACAATATGTGTTATAATACATATTATAAATGCATATTACATGCATATTTACATATATACATATTATATGCGTATATTATTTATAATATGCATTATCATTTGTACCTATAACAATCACTAAGCTTAATTTAAAAACAGAAATAAAAACTGTATCTTTATAAC
>NW_024369404.1:0-862 GCF_014805655.1 Passer montanus
TCCCAAATTTGCCCCAAAATTCCCAAATTCCCCGGAATTCGCCCCAATCCCCACCAGGTTCAGGTAAACTTTCGTCGTCATCTCCTCGTTCTTCTCATCCTGGGGAAAATTTGGGAATTTTTGGGGTTTTTTGGGGTTTTTGGGGTTTTTGGGGTTTTTGGGGTTTTAGGACCCTCCCCCACCCAAAAAACCCAAAAGAAACAAAAAAACCCCAAAAAAATCCCAAAAAATCCCCCCAAAATCACCCCAAAAAATCAAAATTATTCCCAAAAAAATTCCTAAAATTTCCCAAAATTCCCCAAATTTCCCCCAAAAATCCCTTAAATGCCCCAAATCCCCTCAAAATGTCCCCAAAATCCCCCCAGAATTCCCAAATTTCTCCCCAAAATTCCAAAATTTCCCCAAATTCCCCAAATTCCTCAAAAATTTTCCAAATTTGTCCCAAACATCCCTCAAAAATCCCAAAAAAATCCCCCCAAAATTCCTCAAAAATCCCCCAAAAAATCCCAAAAATTCAAAAAAAATCCCAATATCCCCAAAATTCCAAAATTTCCCCAAATTCCCCAAATTCCTCAAAAATTTTCCAAATTTGTCCCAAACATCCCTCAAAAATCCCAAAAAAATCCCCCCAAAATTCCTCAAAAATCCCCCAAAAAATCCCAAAAATTCAAAAAAAATCCCAAAAATTCCTCAAAAATCCCCAAATTTCCCCAAAATTTCCCCAATTTTCCCCAAATTTTCCCCAAATTCCCCCAAATTTTCCCCAAAATCCCCAAATTTCCCCCAAATTCCCCCCAAAATCCCTTTAAAATCCCCCAAAAAACCCAATAATTAAAAAAAAATTTCCCTAAAAATCTCAGAA
>NW_024369405.1:0-862 GCF_014805655.1 Passer montanus
AAATTCAGGAATATTTGTCCTAAACAAATCATAGCTGTGGAACATTTCTTCTGATTATATTTAGACACTGCAAGACAAACAAGTCTGTTGCTGTTGTGCAAAGAAGAAAGCAAATGGAAAACAATTTAAATTTTTAATATAAAGTTAGTCATCATGTGTGATGGAAAACCCAGCAAGTGAAAAAGGCTTAAAGATAAGAAAATTTATCACCATCTAGCAAAGTACATGAGAAAGCCAATATGATTTCTTGATGGTTTAGTTCCAGTAAAATGAACTCACTTCAAGTGTACTTCCTGAAAATATTACCTTCCAATAGCAGAAGCAGCAAAACCATTGACATATTAAAGACACAAGGAATAGGAAAAGTCTATGGTTTATGAAGATTTATAAATTATATATTATCATGGCATCACATAGTGATGCATCAGTCCCCCTCTGTCAATGATGAATTGGGCTCTTTAATCAATGCATTTTTATTTGGGTATATTACAGAAAAGAACAATTATTTATAACACAGAAACTGACCATCAAACCTATATTTCACATCCTGCTGGGGTAAATATGCAGCCTTTTCTTTGGTAAATTTACCAAATTTGATTAAGACAGAAAAAAACCCCAAAAAGATTAAAGAAATAAAATATAATATTTCATGTTATCACATAGTCCCCCTTTCTTGTTTAAAAAAGGAAGGAGGGTGGTGTCAAAAATAAGGTTCAACTCTTTTACTTCGGTGCCTTCTGCCAGATTGTCCTCCCACCATTTGTCATCTTTGGTGACAGCTGCAGCGACTATGACTTTGGAGGGACCATGAGGATTTGGTGGTGGCAGTGGTGAGGATTCTCTTCAGGATTCTAAAGCAGAG
>NW_024369406.1:0-862 GCF_014805655.1 Passer montanus
TGAGCCAAAGGGTGAGAATTGCAGATGGGGCTGAGATGGGAGGGACCCATTGGTATCATCAAGTCATTGAATCACAGAATTACTGGGTTGGGAGAGACCTTCAGGATCATCGAGTTCAACGCAGCCCTAATATCTCAACTGGACCATGGCACCAAGTGCCACATCCTGCCTTTTCTTAAACACATCCAGTCTTTTTTTAAACATATCCAGAGATGGTGACTCTACCACCACCCTGGGGAAACCAACCAATACTTTATCATCTTTTCTGTAAAAAAAAATTTCCTAATATCCAACCTATATTTCCCTTGGTGCAGGTTAAGACTTCGTCCTCTGGTTCTGTCAGTTGTTGCCTGGAGAAAGCGACCAACCCACACCTGACTACAACCACCTTTCAGGAAGCTGAAGAGAGCAATAAGGTTACCTCTGAGTCTTCTTCTCTCGAGACTAAACAACCTTCCTCAATCATTCCTCATAGAATTTGTGTTCCAAGCCCCTCACCAGCTTTGTTGCCCTTCTCTGGACACGCTCCAGCCCCTCAATGCCCGTCCTAAACTGGGGGGCCCAGAACTGGACACAGCAGTCAAGGTACAGTGCCAGTCCAGGGGAAGAATGCCAAGTACAGCAGTGCCAAGTACTTCTGGCCCATGTTCAGCCGGCTTTCGAGCAGTCCCCCCAGGTCCCTTTCTGCCTGGGCACTGTCCAGCCACACCATCCCCAGCCTATGGCATTGCAGGGGGTTATTGTGGCCAAAGTGCAGGACTGAGCACTTGGACTTACTAAACTTCATCTGATTGGTCTCTGCCCATCCCTCCAACCACTCTAGGTCTCCCTACAGAGCCATCCTTCCTTCCAGCAGATGGAC
>NW_024369407.1:0-2037 GCF_014805655.1 Passer montanus
AGCAGAGCAGTCAGAGTGCCCGGGTCACCATGCCCAGGTCAGAGAGGCACACAGGGACCTTGCCACTGAGCTGTGACATCAGGGTGGACTTTGGCAAAGGGTGGCCAGGCTGCACTCGCCAGGTTGGAAGTGACAGGGGCTGCTGCACCAAAGCTTGCAAACCTCAGTTTCCTTCTCTTCTAAATGACCTTCAGCTCCAAAAGTCCCCCCACCCCATCCCCAGCATCTTCTCCTGCCTTCTCCTCCCTTTTTGCCATTGCAGTGGCAGGGAAAGGCCTGACTCTACCAACAAGCTTCATCAATCCTTACCTCACAGAGAAAAACTGCAGGGGAGTGAGCACTTCCCACATGATTGTACTGGTGGCACTCAAAAGTCTCCAAAATCCCTGAACAGAGAGATTTATTTTGCCATTGCAGTGGCAGGGAAAGGCCTGACTCTACCAACAAGCTTCATCAATCCTTACCTCACAGAGAAAAACTGCAGGGGAGTGAGCACTTCCCACATGATTGTACTGGTGGCACTCAAAAGTCTCCAAAATCCCTGAACAGAGAGATTTACTGAGGCTGTGGGGGTCAAGAGGCCCCAGGTATGTACCTGAGGGCCCCAATGAGCTTTAATGACCCTAATGAGCCTCGGCTGTGGTTTCCTTAGGAGATGATTTCTATTCCTGCAAAGCAGCCAATCACCTGCCCTGTGAGCAAGGGGAGTACATGACTGCTGCTTGTGTGAACTGTTAAAAACCAGACAATTTTAAGAAAAAAATCATTTCTGCTCAGTTAATTTTGGGGTCTGAAAGGTTTGGAGCTATATAAATATATATTTAATGCCCTGGTTTTGGACTAGACATACAGATCACGTGTCTGTGTACATATATATATATGTGTATGTATTTTTTAAGCCAGCTCCCCTAAGCTGGTCTGTAAGGCAGAAATGCCCCCTTTCCCACCTGTGTTTTTCAGGCAGTTGTTTAGCAACTTCCATTGCAAGCACACACCTATGGATTTTGTGGAGGAAAACAGCCCACACTGGGGATGAGGCTGTGGTGAGATGTATAAAAAGAGCTATTCTCCACCAGCCCTGTGGAGAGGCTTGTGAGCCCCCACTTGCAAGGAGCTGCCTGTGTGCTTTGTGTTTTATTGTCTGGAGGTTGCCAGGCTGCACTTTCCAGGACAGCCTCCTTTTTGTCCTCTTTTTTCTTTATTTTTTTCTCCTTCCCTTCCTTTTCTGCCTGAAACAAGCTGTGGAAAAGCCCCTGGCCTGCCTGACTACCTATGAGCTGTTGGTTGCTCAAGAAATTGGGTAAAGGGAGAAAGTCTGAGCACAACAAAGTGGTAGGAGCAGGGTTTGCATCTCAACCTGAGGCATCTCAAAGCCTGAGAAGTGAAGGAAAGACTTTGCTGTGTTAATGCACAATTGTATTTATCAGCAATTTTTGGAAAGCAGGGGTGGGATCAAGCCAGGGATGTTGTCTGGCCCAGCCCCCTGAGCCTGACTTTGGCATGGGGAATGGATTCCTGACCTCTTTGCCAAGAGCTGCTCTTGATAGAGATTTCCCAGTTTCTCTTGGGAATTTATCCCAGTACTTTGCTACTATAAAGAAGTCTCCTCTTCTTACAGTTTCCCTCTATTACCTTTAAGCCCAGCCCCAGCTGAGTTAGAATTTAGTTCCAGCCTTTTCTGAGCCCGGCCCGGCCCGGCCGGCACGGGGGCTGGGCCGGGGCCGCCACCTCCTCACCGAGTGGAAAATAAAGACGAGGTGCCTGGGTTTTTTGGTCTTTAACATGTGTGTTTCACAGAGCCGAGTCCAGCTTCTCAGCAGTCCAACAGAAATTTTCCTCCTATTCCAAACCAGATAAACTATTGAAGCACACAAATACTAGGATTACTACTACAAACTGCAGAAATTGCTGGAAATTCTCTTCTGCTGGCAGTAAGAGTAAACATGTCTAAAGGTTTCTTTGTATGGAGAGCAGCTACACTGAGTGCTTTCAACATCAAAATCAACTGGGAACTAACGATTTCAGCTGAGGTGTTAA
>NW_024369407.1:2255-29963 GCF_014805655.1 Passer montanus
CCTGTCCCGCCGTGGTTTGCAGCCCCGCAGCTCGGTGACCCAAGTGGCTGCTGTCCCGTTCCTGCCCTCGGTGTCCCAGGTAAGCCTGGCGCTCCCCAAGTCTCTCAGCAGCGACAGCCGTGCTCGCTGTCCCTCGCTGAAGATGCTTCCTTGCGCCTTGGCGGAGGGCCCCGGTGCCAGGCCGTGCCCAGTGCCCAGCCTGCCCTTCCGCAGGGCCCGACCCCGGGGCTGTCACAGGGCAGGGGAAAGGGCAAGGTGGGGTCATATGGGAATAGCATCGCTGTGCAGCTTGGCATCCGCGTGGTATCTGCCTCTGCATTCCGAGAGCCAGCTGCTGCATTACTGCTCCACAACACTGGCACTCACAGAGAGCGCTGCCTCTGTGCCAGGAGCCGCTCCGCGTTCCGGGCAGGGAGCCACAGGGGGCGTGCCCGATGCGTTAGAATTTAGTGCCCGCCTTGTCCTGCCTCCTCCCTTCTCATCCCTTCTTTTCTCTTTTCGAATCTGAAGAGGCCTCAGCTGCCTCCCGTTTTCCTTCCTCTCTCACCTTCCAGGTCCTGTTTCCCAGACCTTTTTCTTTCCTTTTAAAACCCTTGATAACCCATTCCCCACTTAAGGCTTTGTTGAATCCTTGTTTTTCTACCTTGCGGCTGCTGTGGGTGAAGGTCTGGCTTTGAGGAGCACACCCTGCTCCCTCTGCTCCAGAAACCAGCCTTGCAGTTATCCCAATCTCCTGCTGCTGCTGAGGGCTTCCTTAGGCTCTAGCTGAAATGAAAAACATCCTGGAAGCTTTTCACTTCTTGAGATTAGAACAGTTTCTACAAGTCCTTGAGCTGTCAGCACGATGGTGAAAAATGCACTATGCAAATGAAGGTTTTCCCCTTCTTTCCCCCACTCCAGGCTCTGTCCCCTCTCCCTTACTTTGTCATCTCAACAACCTCTAAGGAAACCTTTCTAATCTTCTCAGTTGGCAATGCAACTGCTCTTTAATTTAGTTTTAAAATAGTTTTCAAGTCAGGCTCTGCCCATGGTATTCATTTGCATTTTGGATTAAGTTGTTTAAGAGGCTCTGTGCTGCCCTAAAGCCTTCTCCAAGGCTCAAAGAATGACCCTGGCAGGAAGTGCAGGAGCGTTGTGCACTCCTTGTTTAGAAATGGAATGCATTAAACCAGGTTCCTATAAAAGCCATCTTGAGTAAGTGAAACTAAGGCACTGGAATAACTTTGGGAAATGTTCCATTTAGGATAGACCCACCCTGCCAGAAGCTGTTTGTCTATGGTCAGTTCATGCTCTGATCAGTGCAGGGCCAGCCCCTCAAGAAATGCAGGAGCCAAACCCAGCCAGGAGAGGAAAAGACAGGAGCTGAGCTGGGAGAGCTGGACAGAGGAAATCTCACAGATGTGCCTGGAGCATGGCCCTGCCCAGCAGCTTTCCTTACAGTTCAGTGTTCAAAAAGCTGAAAGCTCATGCTCAGTGCTTTGGGATCTAACTTTGGCTTCTAACTGCAGAGGGCATGAGCTCCCTGACTGGAACTCAGGCAGTGGAGTGCCACAAGCCTGCAGCCAGATTGCTTCTCCTTCAGCTTAAATTTAGTGGGGTTTTTTGTTTGCTTGGTGGCTTTTTTTTTTTTAAGTCTTCTTAGAGTTTCAACATGTGAAAAAATAGAGCAGAAATAGACAGAAGCACCATTTGGACATTAATGGATATTTTGTTTTCGTTCTCTTCCTTTTAAAAATATATGTAGATAACATGAACATTTTAACTCTGTGGTTTGGGAGAAACACTCTTTTCCCTCTTCCTTTGGAAGAGATATGCAAGTCCTGAGACCCTGGGCCAATGCTCTGTGCATTTTATTGATGTTTTTACAACTAAACAAGGGTCTGATGAGATTGACCATGAAGACACAACTCAGGAGCTGCCGGGCAGCAGCCTCCAAACTCTTTGGGTGATGCCGATTGGAGCAGGGCGCTGGGAAGTGGGGCCATCCCAATTTCGGGCAGTGGGACTCGGAGCTGGAGCGGTTTGGAGTCAGCACCGGAGCCTGAGCTGCCTCTGTGCTCAGAGAGGGGAGAGCCCTTCCTCTGCAGGGAATGCTTTTCCACTCGGGGTTTCTCTCCTGGCAGCTCCAGTCTCGCCTCTTCCAGAGGAGAGGACGCTGTGCCCCAGTGCTTTGCTGCTGGGAGCACTGGGAGAGATCCTGGAACACTGGGAGGGAACTGGGAGCACAGGGAATGGCAGGAGGGAACTGGGAGGGAGAGTGGAAGCAGCAGGAGTGAGCAAGAAGGAGCACTGGGAGGATCTCAGGAGCCCTGGGCAGGAATGGTGCTCCCAGCTCCTGCCCAGGGCTCTCCCCATCCCTGCCGGGCTTGCCAGGAAGAGGGACACTGGCAGGGAACTGGGAGGGAAGTGCTCAGCACTCTGCAAGGTGCAGCAGCCCCAGCTGTCATCTCTCCCTGGCCTTTTCCCGATCCTCGAGCCTTTCCTGCTGTGTTCTGTTGCCTGCCCAGGGGCAGCAGCAGAGGCACAGAGCAGTTTTGCTGCCCCTGGCCCAGCCCAGCCCAAGAACCCCTACCATAATTCACTGCTGAGAGCCCCAGGAGCTCCTCCCAGGGGGGCCGGGCTTCTTTCTTATACCACGGGTTTTACGGGAAAGAACCGTGCTAACTGACTGGGCGTGTCCTCTCCCTTCCTTCCCCTTTCCCGTGCCTCCCTGCTTCCCGCACACTGTTAGCTCATAAACGGCAAAAACAGCCCACCCCACATCGGCTCCGTGCCTCAGGGGCAGCAGCGGAGCCCGCAGCGTCCGGCCGGGAGCGGAGCTCGGCGGCCCCAGCCCAGGTGGGACCCGCGGTCGGCGCTGCCCCAGCCCGGGGGCAGCGCTGAGGGGCACGGGGGGTTCTGGCGAGTTCCTTGTGGCGGCTGCCCCCGTGTCCCCCCTGCGCTGGGATGGCCGAGGGAGCGGCTGCCCGCGGTCACAGAATCACGGCTGGGGTTGGAAGAGACCTCCAAGATCATCGAGTCCAACCCAGCCCTGATACCTCAACTAAACCCTGGCCCCCATATCCAGTCTTTTTTTAAACACTTCCAAGGATGGTGACTCCTCCGCCTCCCCGGGGCCGAGCATTCCAGGACCTTATGGCAGCAGCTCTCTGTCCACAGACAGCAACATAACTTTAGCAGGCATCGGCCTGGGATAGGCTGTGCGAAGATCAGAGAAAAGACTGACAAACAATTCTTATCTTCACTTGCTGCACCTGTTGTTTTGAAAATGTGGAATGTGTTACGGAGATTTGTTTACCGAAGGGTGGTTTCTTAATTAGCTGGAGGTATTTGGACTGAAGGACCAATTAGGTCCACCCTTATTAAGGGTGATAGGTTCCTGAATAAGTTTCGAATAATCAAGTGATTGATCAGGCTGCATCAATCACGGAGTCAGTGCTAATCATTTCGCAACTGGGGGCCTGCCGCAACAGTACTGTATCACTCTTCATGTAAAACACTTTTTTCTTAATATCCAAGCTATCTTTCCCTTGGTGAGGCTTAACACTGTGTCCTCCTGTTCTGCCAGTTGCTGTATAGAGAAAGGGACCAACCAAATGTGACTACAGCCACCTTTCAGGCAGTACCCGGACAGGGAGCTGAGCTCGGTGTCGCCGGGCTGCAAGGCGCCGGGGCAGGGAATGCGGGGACAATGGCGAGCAGCCGGCGCTGCTGGCTCCTGGCCCTCGGCAGGCGCACTCGGAGCCGTAGCTGCCCCGGGCCAGCAGCAGGCGGCAGCTCGCAGCGCTGTCAGCGCCTGTCCCGGCACGGGGCTATTTGCACGCTGTCGCCACGTTTCTCTTCCCAGAGAAAAGCAAGGCACAATTCTTCTCAATAATATTTCTGAGATTCACATTATCTGAACCTCAGAGAAAAAAAAAATTACGAACACTTTGTGTCCCCATGTTTGTGCAAAAGTAGAATGCAATATGGAGATTGTTTATTGAGAGTGATGGTGTTTTGTTTCCTTGTTCTGTCAGGGCTAAGCATGTGTGTTTGTGTCCGGACACTCAGCTGACAGACACGAGACACACGAGATTCTGTGCTGTTGTGTGCAGGGTTGAGTGCTTGGCAGATTCAGTTTAGATGCAAAGTAATATACTATAGAATAATATGTGATTATTGTAATTCATTCACTTTCTGATATCAATGGAGTCCTCATAATTTCTGCTTTTGATGACGGTTGTCTTGTTTCAATAACACAGTTAACTTAAACTATTTTTTCTATATACTGTTACATTTTAGAACTACATGTATATTTTAAAGCATTTTTAAGAATTCAGACAACTTTGAATTTACATGCTGTTTTATTTTTTATAATTTTTTACTTATCTTCAGGCCATCTTTTGCCTTAAACTAATATATTTTATGTTTTCTTATGGTTCTCTCTTTTTGTATTTTCACTCCTTGATAACGAGGGTCAATAAGGTCTTTTTTTTCCCCATGCTCTGGTTTCTGTTTCTCTTGTCTTCCTGATAAGAAAGTCCCTGTATGTGGGAAGTCACTTAATAATTTTACACCATTTTCTGAGTTATTTACATGAGAATATAATTTCAACATTTCAAAGTTTCTATTATGCTGTGGTCTAATACAGTATCTATTACATCGCTATTTATAGAAGCTATACAGTGCATGCATAAACTGACAGATTATACTATATCAAAAGCAGGAATTACAGATGGTAATTCGTATTTGTAATAATCAGGATTTTTGTGATCAATAATAACTTGCAAAACAGAAGTTAATACATAAATGTGAAAGAGAGTAACTATATTTGTTATTTATAACATTATACAAAAAGCTCAAATGGGAAATCCAAATTGCCCTGGGCTCTTGGAAATCATCACAAACTGGCCTGAAGGTGACACTTTTGGACTGTCCTTTGAACAAGTGAGAAATGACCCTCACCTTTAAAATTTTACAGGTTTATTTAACCTTAACCAAAAAATACAACAATGGACAGAATAAGGAAAAATTACAGTGCTGGGGGTCTCTGTGACTGTCAGCCACGTGCTCATTTACAAAATGGATGCTCTGCCTTTTATACCCTCAGCCCTCCCAAAGTTTTGTCACTCAGCTCTCCCTCTGCCCCCACTGGTGGAGATCACTTCCCTACACCTTGACTGGAGCTCAAGTGTTGTCCTGTCGCCCCTGCTGGGGATGAGCCCCACATGCCCTGACTGCTGAGGCTGCTGCAAGGGGGAGGGAAAGGGCACTGTGGGAGGAGATATTACAGTAACAGCACTGTACATCTACAAAACTTCTCCTAACATACATGGAATATCTATCTCTTCATTGTGAGAGACAACCATCATCATATTATTCATCTAAAAAAAAACCTTTTTCTATGAGTCATTTGGTTTGAAGAATTGTCATTTTAAATTCTGATAATCTCTCCTTACTTCTCAAAAAAAATTTTTAATGAGTCATACTAGTATATGTTAATGAGGGTGAGGACAGTGGGAAGAGAAGGAAAAAAATCTCAGGTTTACTTAGTACAAACTTATTTGGAATGGACAAAATGAGATCACTGAGGTCTGGTATGGCTTTTTTACCCCATCTATCGTTCCTATGGGATTGCTACTCATGGCAGGCGTATCTTAGTGGTGAGTACAGAGGCCAACTCAGTCTTGCCTTCTGGTTCCTGTTGTATTAAAAGACAGCTGAGGAATGACAGAGGTCTGTTGTGGCTTTCTTCCCCCACCTTACCATGCCTGTGGGCTTGCTGCCTGCAGCAGGGCTATGGAATCTCCTCGGTGATGAACACAGGGGCAGCCTGGGCTTGTCCTCTATTTCTTGTTTCACTCTACTGGTTGGTCTTCATGGAAACTGCCCCAATACCTCTGATGGTTCACTCAACAGATGCTTGTAATTCTGATCTATTAAAACAGGACAATCACATCAATAAACAATACAGTTCAAACTCCCTGCCCAAAGTGTTAGCTAAAACAATCTTCAAGCTGGCTGGAAGCTCAACTCCCCTTTTCACACATCTTCAATCTCTGGTTCTCCCTCAGCTGGCCCTGTGTTACAGTCTATCCTTTGGGTTCTCTCACCAGCCTTTAACTCTGTTGCCCTCAATCCGCTCTCGCTCTGTGGCTGGCACAGCCCGTTCAGCTCTTAGGCAGAAGGATGCTTGCAAGCCCAAAGGATTTCTGAAGCAGCCCTAACCTGCAGCAGCTGGCTGCCATCCATCAAAAAGGAAAAGTGACTTGTGCAGCCTGAGGGAGCCAAGTGATCTGCTGGCAGGAGACATCAGGAATGGAGAAGGTGATTCCAGCTCTGCCCTTTGCTCTTCCTCCCCATTAGACAGGAGAGGATCCAGCACATTCCATCAGCCTTGGCTGCCTCAGGCCAGGAAATCCCCAAGGAGACAAGGCCACCTCAGGGCATCAGATCCCACCTGAGAGAAGGAAATGCTGAAAACCTCACCATGGTCTCAGCCACTCAAATCTTCCCCTTTCCCCCGAGCCCCTTCCCCAGAGCCCCCTTTCCCCTTCCCCCAGGCCCGTTCCCTGCCAACACGGCAATGCTGTTACAGCCCCAGCCCGGCCCCGCAGGCCCCGGGAACAGCCCCAGGGCAGCGTCGGGACTGTGCCCCCAGAGAAGCTGCCCGCAGCCATCGGGCACGGGGAAGGAGAAGCCCCCTCTCCCACCCAGCCACCCCCGGAGTTCCTAATGCTTGATAATTAGCACAGCTGTAACTCCTTAGGGGTGAGATTACCTTCATAACTATCTCTATTCTCCTATGTTCTTCTTATAAACTATGGAGAAAAGATGCTTTTTCCCTAGAACGCATAAAACTAGGGGGAGATGAAGGGTTCAAATTGATATCCAACAAAAGCCTCCATACTAAGGTAAGCAGATGTTAAAGTAGCTGTAATCCCATGAGAAGTTTGAACAGAGAGAGAAGAGTAACCCCGTACTCCCAGGAGAAGATTGATAAAAAAGCCTCCATACTAAGGTAAGCACATGTTAAAGTAGCTGTAATCCCATGAGAAGTTTGAACAAAAAGAGAGAAGAGTAACCCCGTACTCCCAGGAGAAAATCTCTATTCCCAGGGATGCAGATGATTTTAGAAATAAATAATAAGAACTTTTGCCTTTAACCACTCATCTTTAAAACAATACTCCATAAGTCAGCATGACCCATAAACAAGCTGTAGGAAGCCTTGCAGAAAATGAGAGAAGCTTCACAATAAATTTCCCCTGGGTGGCTGCTGTTTGTGACCAAATTAGGAACCAGGAGAAAACTGTCTTTCCTCTTGTGGAGAAGTCTCCATAACATCAACAAGAGGGACTTGTCTCCCTAAATGAATTGAATAAAGACTATCTTAGTGGTAGCAAACTAACTGGAAATTTTTGGTTTTGTTTCTTTACACTGTCAGTGGAAAACAAAAAGTTGTGGGAGGAGAAGTGTTCTACAAAAGGGTTTGCTTTAATTCTTGCTATTTTTTTTCCTTTTAGTTGAATAAAGACTATCTTAGTGGTAGCAAACTAACTGGAAATTTTTGGGTTTGTTTCTTCACATTGTCAGTGGAAAAGAAAAAGTTGTGGGAGGAGGAGAAGTGTTCTAAAAAAGGGTTTGCTTTAATTCTTGCTATTTTTTTTCCTTTTAGTTACTATTAATAACTAAATGTTTAGTTACCATTCATAACTATTTATACCCTTTTAAAGTTTTAAACCTGCTTTACCTTTCTCCTAATCCTCTCTCACAGCAGGAGATGAGTGCACTAGTGATTGACCAGCACCAAAAGCACTGCACAGCGCACTGCAAGACTTGGCTTTTTCAGGGAGAGGAGGGAGGAGCAGAAGCTTAGCAAAGCTTTGCCAACTTTGCATCCTCTCACAGAGAATAAAACAAAAGTGACTACACTGTTATGAATGAGGTCCTATATGTCTAATTTAATAAACCCCAAAATTAGAAAGACTACACTGTTATGAACGAGGTCCTATATGTCTAATTTAATAAACCCCAAAATTAGAATTTAGCAACAATTTTATATAAAATAACGCAATCAAATATAATCAAGAAGATACAAAATAATTTGGCAGTGGATCAGATAAGACATAAGCAAAACTGATCAACTGGGGTACAGGGAGGGTTTTCCTGCCTCAAGTACAACAGGCAAAAGGATCCAAACACAACTGATTTACTCTATGCTAATACATATTCATCAATATTTTCTGTAAATCCCCTCCTATTTTTGATTCTTGCAATCTACCTCACCACACTGCACAGCCCATGCTCCGCTTGTGGCTCAGGGCTCTTTTGGCTTCTCGGGGGTCTCTTCAGAGGAAGGCTCACTGTCTTCCTCACTGCCCTCTGAATAACCTGGCAGTTGTGCATGTGCATTAATTTTGTGTTATTAAGTAAGCATTATGTTCCAACTAAGCCTCATTATTTCATAGATAGGACTGCTATTTCAGATTCCACATTTGGAATCGTCCCAGCTTTGCTCATCCTCATCAGGCCGGTTCTGCTTTGGGAGTCGTCCCAAAGTTGTTTGTCCCAAGGCCAATTCTATTTTGGGATATTGCTTATCTCAAAACTCTATCCTCTGTCCTGTTTTCCCATGAACATCTGAAAACATCTGTTTTGTGACACTAATTACATATCCTTTTCCTCTATTGCTTTTTAACAAATATTCTCTAAAATATCGATATAGTTGCAATTGTTAGCATGAATCACATTCATTTATCACAATTTCCCCCATTTTCTCTTTTGATCGTATTGATTCATGTTTTTTATTAAAAGACTGAATCTCGGTATCTTCTACATCCCCAAAAATCCAGGTTTTCACATTCCCTCATTTCTCTTTTTGATCAAATTCGATATGTGGTGTTTTCACTTACATAACACAGGAGATAAAAAATGGTATAGGCAGTAATTCCAATAATGAGTCCAGCTAGCATAAACCACCAGATTTCCCCAATGGGGTTCCAATTTTAAACGGGTACAATTCACTTCTTTTGATCAACACTTTCCCATTGTTATTTGTTTTTAGACAGCATTTTGACATGTATTTTTCACAAACTCCTCTTTTTTTCAGCCATTAGATAGTGCAAGACCAATCTGCTCTGATAGGCTGCTACTAGCAGGTGCATGCTTTGTTGAGTAGCCAACTCAATTACCTCTTGCAGTCTTATCAACTGATTTAACACATAGTTAGGAGTTCTATATTCCCCGGATCTATTTTGAGTCCAAGTAGC
Organism: Passer montanus; assembly: GCF_014805655.1. NCBI lineage: Eukaryota > Metazoa > Chordata > Aves > Passeriformes > Passeridae > Passer > Passer montanus. The sequence goes on from NW_024369407.1 coordinate 11,507, forward strand.
CGGATTGTAAAAGTTTATGATCCTTTCTGCAGGCCATTCATTTTCACTCCATTTATAGCTGCCCCTTATCAAAAGGTTTCGGTTTGTCTTGTTATTGCCCGTGGCTTTATCAAGTGGCGCTGTCTCTAATGGCAGGGTGAAGGAGGAGGGTTGGGTAACTCCTAAAGTACACGTCCCTTTCCATCTCCAGGGTAAGTTACTGTACACTCACTCCACAAATCCAATATAGCCCATCAGGGGTCTTCCATGTTCTAGTTATATTGTCTGGTTGATTCCAATAGGGTTCTATGTTTTCCATGGAATGGTAAGGGTTAGCTCCAGAACTATCATAGCAGCACAGATTAATCTGATTGTCCCACTTGCAATCATTTCTCTTTGTTATCTTCCAATACCCATCAGTTTTATTTGGCCACCAGGTCCTAGTTCTATTATCTGAATTTGTAATTAAGGTAGATTTACAGGGGGTATGTCCCACCTCTTCAGTGTAGTTCTTTCCTTCTCGAGTTATACAAACTGCTCCAATTACCTGGTGACTTAAAGTCCACCCTCCAGGCTGTTTTATTTTCTCAGAAATTTGGGTGTATTTCCCTTTTTAAAAGTGTTCTGGAGCTAGACCTTCATCCCTCCATGGCCATCTTTCAGCCATTTGAGTTCCCCCACAAATCCAAGATCATGATAAACCCAACTCGGTTGTGATTTTTTGCATTAAGTCTACAAAAGATTTTTACCTGAGGTTGGCAAATCCCAGTTGCTATCTTGCTGCCTTCATTGGTTATACAACACCCTTGGATTTTTCCCTTTATTCTTACCTTGCTGGTTTTGTTCTGAATTTCCCCACTCCTCTCTTTTCAGGAAACACAGGAATTCTCCCTCTGTGGGGCAGTCTGGGCCGGAGGCGTCCATTGCCCTAATCCAGGATCAACTCCCACCCAACAGGCTCGGCCATTTCCATGGCAAGTTTCTAAACTTGTCTGGTTATAACATTCAGCATCAACAGAGGGATGTACTGCAAAAACAGTTACAGAACATTATTGTGGCTGTCCCATACCAGCTGGCAGCATTTATTGCAGGGGTTGCTAGATGCACAGGGTGTCAGGATACAGTCAGGAGCAGATATCTCAGGAGTCTGGGCTCTGCCTCTCTCAAGGCCCCTGGGGCTGCAGCCAAGGGCTGAGATAGAAATCTTCTTGGTAGCAGAGTCTGCATCCTGGAACCTCATTGCTGACACCATTTCTGCTGAGCCAGTCTCTGCTCTTACCCCTCAGATAAAATGATTACAGCACAGGATATTATTTTCTGTGTGTACCCCTGGCACACAATGATCACAGCACAGGATCCCATTTCTGTGTGTACCCCTGGCACACAAGGATTACAGCAAGGATCCCATTTCTGTGTGTACCCCTGGCACACAATGATCACAGCACAGGATCCCATTTCTGTGTAGACCCCTGGGTACAATGGTGATGGCACAGGATACTCACAGTCTGGAGGCACTGTCCTATCGCTTTCCCTGGGTTAATTGACAGTTCTTTTCTTATTAAATAAAAGGAGCTTCGGAGATGTGCTGACCACAGGTAATGCTTTAACACTCTTTTCTGTAAAACAAATACTAAAACAATCAATAAGTTAAGCAATACAAAAAAATAAAATTTTGTTATAAGATCTAACTTACTGGTTGATTTTACTCTGACTTCGGGGGTAATTACAAATCATCTTTGTCACCAGTAAGCACATTTGTGATGCCCATCTGTAGCAGAAACAAATCTATGGTGTGACTCATAAATTTCCACCCCCTGACTGTCGGTGATAACAAATTATCTGCTACAGAATGGCACACTTGCTCTCTTGCCTGTTCATAGGCTATTACAACCAAAACTCGTTGCTCTCTGTCCTCTGTTAATTAAACAGCTGCATTAAAGGTTCTATCTCTATTCCTTAAAGGAGTTCCTATAAAATCACTAAAAAGGCATGCTATTGTAAGCTGGTCACGTAAGCAGTTGAAGCAGGTTAAAGAAAGCAGTTGATTTTCCCCTTGTTCTATTTGGGTTACCTTCCACCACGAGTTAAACTGCACAGACAATACAAGTCCAGGGGTGACAGCCTAGGCCATGCCCAGCACAAGTCCAGTGGTCTGTTTCTTGCTGGACCCTGTTGCTGGTGTTAGTCCCTGATCCCAGTGTCTCAGGAGAGGCTGAATTCCTTCTTTGTGACGTTGTTCAGCCTCTGAACACAGCGGGGTTACTCACCCCAGTGATGCCAGAATTGATGGCAAGCTGGTGTTTGAGCAAAGGTTAAAATTTAATTTACAAAATTACCAAGTTGTGGTACAGGAGCAGGTGGTTTGTTGTCTTGCAAGGGTACGTTTTTCATCTGCAGTCAAGCTGGTTTATGTGTTCCAACTGAGCTCACTACTGTGCAACTTATCAGTGTGTTTACACTCCAGATACAACCCTGATGGAGGATAACCATATAAGCCACAATGTTTTTACAGCTTCCCCTTACAACAGTCACATTCAAACAACAAGTGTAAGCAAGTAGTTAAAGCTTACAATTAGTAGCTTGCATTAAAAAAAAAAATTCTGGTTGACATAAACCATACTTTTTAGCTAGCCTCTGTGTGTACCCCTGGCACACAATGATCACAGCACAGGATCCCATTTCTGTGTGTACCCCTGGCACACAATGATCACAGCACAGGATCCCATTTCTGTGTGTACCCCTGGCACACAATGATCACAGCACAGGATCCCATTTCTGTGTGTACCCCTGGCACACAATGATCACAGCACAGGATCCCATTTCTGTGTGTACCCCTGGCACACAATGATCACAGCACAGGATCCCATTTCTGTGTGTACCCCTGGCACACAATGATCACAGCACAGGATCCCATTTCTGTGTGTACCCCTGGCACACAATGATCACAGCACAGGATCCCATTTCTGTGTGTACCCCTGGCACACAATGATCACAGCACAGGATCCCATTTCTGTGTGTACCCCTGGCACACAATGATCACAGCACAGGATCCCATTTCTGTGTGTACCCCTGGCACACAATGATCACAGCACAGGATCCCATTTCTGTGTGTACCCCTGGCACACAATGATCACAGCACAGGATCCCATTTCTGTGTAGCCCTCCTGGGTGTAATGATGATGGCACAGGATACTCACAGTCTGGAGGCACTGTCCTATCGCTTTCCCTGGGTTAATTGACAGTTCTTTTCTTATTAAATAAAAGGAGCTTCAGAGATGTGCTGACCACAGGTAATGTTGTAACACTCTTTTCTGTAAAACAAATACTAAAACAAGCAATTAGTTAAGCAATACAAAAAAAAAATTTTGTTATAAGATCTAACTTACTGGTTGATTTTACTCTGACTTCGGGGGTAATTACAAATCATCTTTGTCACCAGTAAGCACATTTGTGATGCCCATCTGTAGCAGAAACAAATCTATGGTGTGACTCATAAATTTCCACCCCCTGACTGTCGGTGATAACAAATTATCTGTTACAGAATGGCACACTTGCTCTCTTGCCTGTTCATAGGCTATTACAACCAAAACTCGTTGCTCTCTGTCCTCTGTTAATTAAACAGCTGCATTAAAGGTTCTATCTCTATTCCTTAAAGGAGTTCCTATAAAATCACTAAAAAGGCATGCTATTGTAAGCTGGTCACGTAAGCAGTTGAAGCAGGTTAAAGAAAGCAGTTGATTTTCCCCTTGTTCTATTTGGGTTACCTTCCACCACGAGTTAAACTGCACAGACAATACAAGTCCAGGGGTGACAGCCTAGGCCATGCCCAGCACAAGTCCAGTGGTCTGTTTCTTGCTGGACCCTGTTGCTGGTGTTAGTCCCTGATCCCAGTGTCTCAGGAGAGGCTGAATTCCTTCTTTGTGACGTTGTTCAGCCTCTGAACACAGCGGGGTTACTCACCCCAGTGATGCCAGAATTGATGGCAAGCTGGTGTTTGAGCAAAGGTTAAAATTTAATTTACAAAATTACCAAGTTGTGGTACAGGAGCAGGTGGTTTGTTGTCTTGCAAGGGTACGTTTTTCATCTGCAGTCAAGCTGGTTTATGTGTTCCAACTGAGCTCACTACTGTGCAACTTATCAGTGTGTTTACACTCCAGATACAACCCTGATGGAGGATAACCATATAAGCCACAATGTTTTTACAGCTTCCCCTTACAACAGTCACATTCAAACAACAAGTGTAAGCAAGTAGTTAAAGCTTACAATTAGTAGCTTGCATTAAAAAAAAAAATTCTGGTTGACATAAACCATACTTTTTAGCTAGCCTTTGGTACACATTGCACATCATCTCTTTGCTATAACACGTAATTACCTTGATAAACAAAACAAATAACACATATTAAACACTCACACACTTATCTTGGCCAAACTACATAAAACATACATTCATTACTATAAAAACTTTTACCCCAAAGCTAGCCTTTGGTACACACTGCACATCATCTCTTTGCTATAACACATAATTACCTTGATAAACAAAACAAATAACACATATTAAACACTCACACACATATCTTGGCCGAACTACATAAAACATACATTCATTACTATAAAAAACTTTTACCCCAAATTATTTATTTTTATAATTTCAAATTGTAATCCAAATATTGGAATAATATACTTCAACAAAATTTTGGCTACTGTTTGAGCTGTAGCCCGAGCCACAGGGAATACTTCTGCCCATTCAGTCAATTAATAACGAATAGATATTTCCCCCTGCCCACTCTGGGTAATTTGGTAAAATCAGTCTGGATCCTTCTAAATGGCTGTACACTGTACAGCAGCCCCAGAGGGATGAGTCCTCAACACCTTTTTGTTCACCTTTTAATATGTGAAATGTCCCTGAGTAATTTGTTTTCTGATTTCAAATATTCCATATACCCATAAAATTTTAGAAAATGATCACAAAGTGCTCCTGTTCCTCAGTGAGTCTGTCAGTGTCTGTCTAGCTAAGGGTTTCAGCCCTACCATCAGGGAGAATCTATTGCCCCCCTTTCACAGTTTCCCCTGACTTCTTTATGACTGCTAACCCTGCTAAGGAAAAGTATGGTGTTTTATTCTGTGTTTCTGCTTTCCAAACAGGCATAATTACACTGCTGTTTTCTCTCAAGGCAACTTTTTTGCTTCATCGTCAGCCAGTTAGGAGAGGTTATAGATAGCCTCATATTTTACTACTGTTTTAACTGTTTGTACAACTCATTCAGTTCCTCTTATCTTTTCCTGTGGTCTTTTTTAATATCAATTTTTGTTTCCTTTTCTTTTTCTTCTATTTTCCCCTCTAATGCTATATCTCTTATATTTATATTTGGATAATTTTCATTTTCGTCTTTCTCAAAACAAATAAATTTTTGCTATTGAGTACAAATTTGATTGCTATAAGCATAAGAAGCTCGTTGAATCCTAAATTTTCCCCTACCCAGTACGTTTTTCTATTTTTAACACACACACCTGTGAAGCTGCTGGGATTGTGCCAGGCAGCACTAACAGATGGATGTGCCACTAACACAGGGCCCACATTGTCCCCGACCTCCACAAAGTGTTTGCATTTGTCACAGGATCGGAGTTATTTGGGCTTTGTTTTTGCATATTCGTTTTCTCAGTTTGCTCTCGCACACACTGTTTTCTCATCTCTTGTTGCTGCATTGCTTCTTCCCTATTTTTTGAACTTTGTCCCATGCAGTTTTATGGTTTTTGCCAGTTGCCAGGGCTATCATAACAAGCACAATGAGAATAACCAATCCCTGGTGCATTAATCCTTTTCCTTGAACTTTCATAAGTCCCCTTTCTTTCCAAATTTTTCTAGAAGTGTGTACTACTCCAAAAGCCTATTTCAAGTCCGTGTATATATTCCCTTCGCAACCCTTTAATAGCAACACACAGAATAATGCAAGCCCAGGATGGGCTAAGGGGACCAGACTCCTTTCCTTGTAGTTTTTCTCCACTAATTATCGCATTCTTAGATTTTCTTTCTAATTGTGAAAAACGCCAATCACTTGTTTTTGAAATTTTAAAAGTTTAATAGTAATAAAATGGTTATAAAAATAGTAATATAATTAAAATAATAAAATTTGAACATTTGAGGTTAGGACAATATGAGACAATAAAAACAAAGAGATGCGGACGTCCGGGTACCTTTTTCTGAGCAACACAAGCCCAAAAAAGGACCCTCGTTAACAGAGGATTAGCCCTTAAAAACAATCGCCTGTTGCATATTCATACATCTCATACATGATGCATAAATTCCATTCAAACACAGGATTCTGTCTGGTCACTGTCAACTTCTTCCTCTTAATCCTCATGCCATCTTCCAGTCTGAGTGAGGTGGGAAGAAGTTAGTTTTCTGCTGATAAGGGAGCAATAAATTCCCTTTTTCTGAAAGATTTAGGTGTCCTGTGGCTCCTATCTGGAGTCCTTTCTTAAACAAATATCTTGCATAGCATAGTTTCTATTTTAACATTATGTTATAACCTAAAACTATTTTTATGAAAATTAATACAGCATAACTTTCTAACATACACATACAATATTCATTTTAATACTTGTGAAAAGCCAATCATAAAATACACATTTTTCACACTATCTATCACTCGAGATGATCCTTCTAGAAATAATTTTTCTCCTCTTTGTAACTCCTGTCCTCTTAGATCTGGACGCATTTTTTGTTTGTAGCTCTATGACCTCTGTGCAGTCATGCATTAGTTCCTCCCCTGGGACCCTGCAGAGAAACTGAGCGGGGCTGTTTATATTTGTCATTCTCAGCTCTAATTCAGGGGAGGTTATTCTGTATTTCAGCACTAATGGACTGAATATTTAACTCTCCTGTTTCACCAGAATACCATAAAGTGTTACCAATCTCCAGATTATAAATTTTCTTTCATGGTGGGGGGTTGTTATCCTAATTCCTAGGGATATTATTAAATTCCTTCCTAACAAATTATTTCCAGACTCTGGTAATAACAATAAGTCATTTACCCCAGATTTTTCATCTGATTAAATTTGTGTATTTTTAATCACAGGGACTCTCCCCCAACTCCAATTGCTGAGATGCATTCCCAACTTAATTTGCATCCTTGGGGTAACTTTCTTATGGTGGTCTTAGAACCTCCTGTATCTACTAAAAATATCATTTCTTTATTGTGAGGACCAAGTCTTAATTTTATCCAGGGCCCTTTTGGTGTTTCAGTCCTCATTAAATAGAGTCCCTGACACCCCTACTCCTCCTAAAACCTCTTTTTATCCTGTTTCCTTTTCCTGCAAAATTTCCACAGGGTGTCCCTTCTCGTGGCAATAGAAACAGGTGGATCTCGAGTCATTAGGGGTAGAATTTAGATTACCCTGATGTCTCAATGCTTTTGTGGATCCTTTGGTGTTAGTACTGGTAACTTTCTTATGGCGGTCTTAGAACCTCCTGTATCTACTAAATATATTTCTTTATTGTGAGGACAAAATCTTAATTTTATCCAGGGCCCGTTTGGTGTTTCAGTCCTCATTAAATAGAGTCCCTGACACCCCTACTCCTCCTAAAACCTCTTTTTATCCTGTTTCCTTTTCCTGCAAAATTTCCACAGGGTGTCCCTTCTCGTGGCAATAGAAACAGGTGGATCTCGAGTCATTAGGGGTAGAATTTAGATTACCCTGATGTCTCAATGCTTTTGTGGATCCTTTGGTGTTAGTACCCTTCTGTGTTTAAAAACTTCTCTCTCTCTACTCCTTTCCCTATGCTTGACCCTCATACATGTACAGTCTCTGCACACAAACAGTTTCTGCACTTTTTCTGCAACTTTTTTGTAGCTCTTGCTCTAAATTTTCTAAGTCATCTATGACAACTTTTTGTAGCTGTTGCTCTAAATTTTCCAAGTCATCTAATATGTCTCCCCAAGATCTAAAAGCTAATGCCAACCTCTTAAAAATGTCGCAACTGTTAAAATTTCACTACCATCCCCAGGGGACTGTCCTGGAGCATTGCTCCCCGCCCCGTTCAGAAACCCCCTTGTTTCTGACTAACCCCGCGAGCCTCCCTCGTGAGCACTCGCTCCTAGGCACAACAGGCCACTCTCTTGCCCTGGTTTCTGGCAGGTAAATAACCAGGAGTTCCTGGTACCCGGGAAATCCTCACTCCTGGTTTAACCCCCTCTAATACTTGCTTGTCTCCTGTCAGCCCCTTGCTCCCGCCTGATTCCACTTTCCCCGATATTCTCCCGCCTCTCACTCTTTCTGCCTTCAGCCTCCGCAATCCTCCTTTCTCACTCAATAAGCCCTCTTTTAATGACTTTTGCTAAAGTTAAAGCACACTCACTCACTCACTCACTCACCCTTTAGCTAGGTGCGACACAGCAGGGTTAGCACATCTGCTCAGCCGCTCTGACAGAATTAGGGCGCCTGGTCAGAGCACTCAGCACACCGCTCGGGGCCCCTCAGGACGGCGGCACCGCGGCCCTCGCAGTGCGAGCCCACGGCGGGAGCGCGCCCACAGCTCTGCACAAACACAAACGCCAGCACACAGCTGCCTGCACCCCACCCCGCCTGGCCACACTCACAGTCTCCTTTTCTCATGGGGAGTTTTGTGCACACAGAACTCTTATGGGTGCTCTCCCCTTTAGCCGGCACTCTTAAGGGAGCCCCTTTGCACTCCTTCTACCGCAGCTTCTTGTGCTTGTGCTTCATCATAACTGGGACTCCTTCTCCAAGGGAGCCTGGTCTGTCCTCAGCACCACTCAAAACTGGTGTGGAGCTCCTTCCCAAGGCCAGCCATCCTTCCCCAGGGCTGGAGTTCACGGGTTTTGGCACCAAATTGTTATGAATGAGGTCCTTATGTCTAATTCATTAAACCACAAAATTAAAATTTAGCAGCAATTTTAACTGAGCTGCAATTTTATATAAATTAATACAATTAAATATAATCCAACAGATACAAAAATAAATTTGGCAGTGGTTTGGATAAAGCATAAGCAAAACCGATTGATCAGGATATGGGGAGGGCTTCTTATCAAATTCAAAGTGACCCCCATGGCATGGAGAAATGATGAGGAGGACTCCATTTTATCAGAAGGCTAATTAATTACTTCATTATACTACATTATTTTGTGTTATATCACACTATATTACATTACATCTAAACCAAATGTGCCAAGCAAGCATCTCTGCACACAACTGCACTCCACTGCCCAGAATCTCGTCACTCTCGTGGCTGTCAGCCGACAGTCCCGACACACATTGCCACTTTGGCCCTGAGGCAGGCCAAGGAAACAAAGCACCATCACTCTGGGCAAACAATCTCCACATTGCATTCTACTTTGGCTCAACACGGGCACAGCAGATAAGCACTGTTCTTCGTTTCTCTGAGGTTCAGAGAATGTGAATCTCAGAAATCCTTGGGAAGAATTGTGCCTTGCTTTTCTCTGTGAAGAGAAACGTGGCGAGACCTTCCCACCTGCCTCTCGTACAAAAGGCAAAAGGATGCAAACACAACTGATATACTCTATGCTAACACATGTTCATCAATATTTTCCTGTAAATCCCCTCCTATTTTCTATTCTTGAAATCCACCTCACCACACTGCACTGCTCCGCTTGTTGCTCAGGGGTCTTTTGGCTTTTTGGTGGTCGCATCTGATGAAGGCTTCTCCTCATCCTCACTGCCCTTTGAACAACCCCACAGGTTGCGCATGTGCCCCAAGTCTTGTGTTACAGGAACCAGCATTATATTCCAAAAAGAAGCCTTATTATTTCATAGATATCTGGAATCATCCCAGTTTTGTCCATCCCAGGGCCGGTTCTGCTCTGGGAGTCATGCCAGCTTTGTTTGTCACAAGGGCAATTCTGTTTTAGGATATTGCTCATCTCAATACTCCATCCTGTACCCAGTTTTCTCATAAACATCTGAGAACATCTGTTTCCTGACACTAATTACATATCTTTTTCCTCTAATACTTTTCAACAAATATTCTCTAAAATTTCGATACAGTTGCAATTCTTAGCACAAATCATATTCATTTATCACAAGCTAATAGGCTGAAAAACATTTATAAGATATTGTAACCAAGAAATAAGTTTGCTTTTAATAGAGTAACGGGGACAGCGCCTCGGGGCCGGGCTGGGGCTGCTCGGGCCGCGCTGCGCCGGGCCGCGCTCTGCTGGGCTCACCAGCAAGGAACTGCTGTTCCTGCTCCCGTGTCTGCCTGAGAGCTCCCTAATTCCGGAATTATAATAATCTGGAGGGAGGGCGACTGCATTTTCCATTGCCAGGGAGGCTCCCGCCTTCCTTAGCAGATCCCTGTCCTTCACACCAAAACACCCCCATCCCTCTGTGCTGCTGTGTGGGGAGGAGGGAGGGGAGGGAATCGGAGATAAAGTGAAGCCCAGGAAAGAGAAAGCACTGTGGGGAAGCTGCATTCTTAGGATTTGGTGTACTTCTCACTCCCTTGCTCGGATTTGTTTGATAATAAATTTAATTCAATTTAATGTCCCCGCTCTGGGCCTGTTCAGTCCATGATGGTGAGAGATCTCTGGCTGCCTCTGTTGAGAGCCCCGAGCCTTTCCTGCTGTGCTCTGTTGCCTGCCCAGGGGCAGCAGCAGAGGCACAGAGCGGTTTTGCTGCCCCGGGCCCCTGGCCTGGCCCGGCCCAGCCCAAGAATCGCTGCCATCATTCCCTGCACCAGGACCCGGCCCCACGGCGGCTCCGGGAGTTCCGAGTGGGCAAAACGGGAGCGAGGGAGAGGAGGCAGCTGGTGCCAGTGGCTGAAATGGCTTTGCTGCCAGCTGGCATGGAGAAAGTGGAGCAAAGTGAAGGGGAGAGAAAGAGGGACAAGGCTGGAGCAGTGGAAGCCAGTGGGGATGGCCACGGAGCAGGCGGGCATTTTGCTTTCCAGCTCTGTGGGAGGAAACCAAGAGCTGTCAAATCCATGGAGGAAAAGAGGGCAGAAATAGCAGGTGGTGGAAATCTCTGCACCTCTGCCTTCTCCTCATCTGCAGTTATTGAGTTCCCTCCTGCACCTAAAAGAGAACAAAAGCTGGCTTTACCCTTCCTTTTATCATTAATATATTTGTTTTGAAGCATGCCCAGCTTTCCTGAACTCCTTTGTTTTCAAGGGCTGCTTCCCAAGGAACTTTCTAATTCAGTCTCCTAAGCAGGCCAAAATCTGCCCTCAGGAAGTCTAATGTGAAAACTTTTTTGATGTTCCTCCCGATATGACCAAATATTCAGAATGTAATTTCACGACCACCGTGCCCCAGGAGGCCACCAACCAGCACAACTCCCACCAGCCCATCTGTAATCGCTAACAGCATGCATGGGCTAATAGGTAAATGTAAAAGCCAAAGTTATCGGGTCGTTTCTCACACAGGCAGGGAGCCCCAGCGGCCGTGCCGGCTGAGCTCGGTGTCGCCGGGCTGCCAGGCGCCGGGGCAGGGAATGCGGGGACAATGGCGAGCAGCCGGCGCTGCTGGCTCCTGGCCCTCGGCAGGCGCACTCGGAGCCGCAGCTGCCCCGGGCCAGCAGCAGGCGGCAGCTCGCAGCGCTGTCAGCGCCTGTCCCGGCACGGAGCTGGGCTGCAGCGGCTGCGGAGCCCCCGGGCCGGGGCTGCGGGCACCGCGCAGCTCCCGCAGGCTGCGCTTGTCTCCGCAGCTGCTGCCGCAGCTCTGGGCAGCGGGGACAGCGCAGCCAGAGCTGGCAGCGCCCTCCTGAGCCTCGGGCTGCCGCAGGGCCGGCACCAGCAGCGACCTCTCTGCGTGTCCTTGCAGGGTGCCAGCAGCGCGGCTGCAAAGCTGCTCCCGAGGCCGAGCTCCAAAAGGATCTGTCAGCACTCCTGATGTCTCGGGAGCAAGGCGCTGTTTATTCCAGAAAGAGAGATTCTGGCTGTGAGCAGGAGGAGAGTGAATTGTGCTCCATTCGTGGAGCTGTGAATGAGGCCCTGGACAACAGGTCAGAAACAGGGAATACATACAGAAGATTGCTGGGTGAGTGCAGGGCCAGCCCTGTGGCCTCTAGGGAGGGGCCAGTGTCACCTGCCAAGGCCAGGGCTGGCAGGTGTGTGGCTGTTTCCCGAGGTCTGGAAGAGGCCTGGTGCTCTGCTGGGCCCCAGCAGTGGCTGGAAGCAGCAGCCCCAGCTGCCCCCAAGGCCGTGCAGTTCTCCTGCTACAGCCTGTGCCTACAGCTGTGTCCCTGGCTGTCCCCAGAGCTGTGTCCCTGCCTGTGTCCATGTGGTGTCACATTTTAGTCAAATGGTTTGCTCTGTCTCACCCCTCGAAAATGCACTGTTTATTCCAAGCCTGTGATCCTTCCCTGAAGTCTCATCTATCTGCAATCCCATTGGCCCAGGTCCTGTTCCTCACCCACTTTGGATCTCCCTGTTAAGCTGTGCGAGGGAGACGACACCCTCTCCTGGCCCCTTCTCTCCCTAGGCTCTCCCTCTCTCCCCCTTTCTCCCTTTTCCCTCAGTACCCATGCTGCTCCCGGGGGTGGGACCGCCAATAAACCCTCATCTAATCAGCACCCTCGGAAGCCGTGTGGAGTCTCCTTGCCTGCCTACTGCTGCCAGCGAGCTCACAGTTTAGGGGATCCTCCGGGGACACTCCAGGGAGCCCCCTCAAACGAACTGCAACAAAATGGTGCCCAGTGTGAGGCTAAAAGCACGGACAACCCCAAGACAGAAATCACCATCACCCTGCCGGCACAGTGCAGAGCCCCGCGGAACGCCGCTTCAGCACCACCCTCGGCACCGTGGGGCGGCCACGCGGGGCTGCATCCGCGGCCCCCGCTGGCCCCTCCAGCACCGTGCAGAGATCCGGTGAGTCAGTGCTCCGCCATCCCACCATCACAGCCCACTCAGCCTTTGAGATCACCGCCGGCAGATGCCGGCTCCCCCGCGCAACGCGGTCACCACGCGGCCACTTGGAGCCGCCGCTCACCGGGAGCCACCACCGGGAGCCACCACCGGGAGCCACCACCGCCGCAGAGCCACCACCAGGAGCCATCACCGGGAGCCACCACTGCCGCAGAGCCACCACCGGGAGCCACCACCGCCGCGGCGGGGCCGAGCCCGCTGTCCCCTGCCCAGAGATGGTGGCCCCGCAGAGCGGGCAGGCTGTGGCGGATCGCCGAGCCCCAGCAGCCGATGCTCTGCACCACAGCAGCGGCGAAAGAAGGAACCAAAGCCCACCAGTTTCCACAGGGGAGCCACCAGACGAGCAAGATGCCGTTTTCAGCTTTGCCCGAGCCCCACATCCCCCAAAACTGGTTTCATCAGTTCTGTGACCTCCTTCCTCAGTCTTTCTCTCCCCTCGCTGCTCCTTCTCCCTAACTCCATCCCTACCCCGCCTTCCCCTTAACAAACCCCCCGGGAATCCACTCCGTCCTGCTGAGCCCAGCACAGCAGCCACACGGCTAAGCCTCAACATTTCATTGCATTGAAAATTCTACGGGGGAGCAGAAGTCGGTGTCTCAGCCTAAAACAGGGGGCTGTGGTGGTCTGAAAAGCCAGTTGGAAAAGGTTAGACACCATTAGGCCAGTCACGCTGAAAAGGCCAATCCTAAAACTCTCACATGAGCTTAGTGCCAAAGGCTGAAGTCCTTAAGCACTTAAGCTTTAAATTAGTTTAAAATCTGCAATAGGGACACACATAACCCGTTTATTACAATTAAATGCTCATTTTATCTTTGCTGCTACCACCAAAAGCAAACATCAAGTCAAATGGGCTGTTTAAAACATAATCCTCACTGCAATTGTATTTATATTTATGCTGCGAAACTGTGAAATGACTACTTCATTTTTTAATTGTCATATTCCTCTTTATCTTTTCTTTCTAACGATAAAAGGGTGAATTGTGGTGTTACATTTTAGTTTAATGGTTTGCTCTGTCTCACCCCTCGAAAATGCACTATTCCAAGCCTGTGATCCTCCCCTGAAGTCTCATGTATCTGCAATCCCATTGGCCCAAGTCCTGTTCCTCACCCACTTTGGATCTCCCTGTTAAGCTGTGCGAGGGAGACGACACCCTCTCCTGGCCCCTTTCCCCCTTCTCCCTCAGTACCCATGCTGCTCCCGGGGGTGGGACCCCCAATAAACCCTCATCTAATCAGCACCCTCGGAAGCCGTGTGGAGTCTCCTTGCCTGCCTTCTCATCACACAACAAGCTCCAATAGGAAATCCAAATTGCCCTGGTGTCTTGTAAATCATCATGAACTGGCCTGAATGTGACACTTTTGGACTGTCCTTGGAAGTGGAAGAACAGCTGACATGTGCTGAGAAGGAATCCCACTTTCGGCATCAGGACCCTGACAGTGAAGAAGGGTCTGTCAGCTGCTGGCTCTTTGTCTCTGTCCCGTTTGGAGGAGGATTGTCGGAGCTGCTGCTCGGGAAAGGGAATTCGCTGCCTTGGCCATAACCCAGCCCAGAGCTGCTTCTCCTGCTGTGGGGCGAGCCCGTGCTTGTGAGAGCAGCCCCTGCACGGGGACCTCATTGTCACCGTCAGTGGCAGCGGGCCCTGTCCCCCCTGCTCGGGCTCCCGGGATCCTGTCCCCCCTGCTCGGGCTCTCCCTGCCCAGCTCAGACCCAGCTGACACTGCCCCGAGCCTTTCCTGCTGTGCTCTGTTGCCTGCCCAGGGGCAGCAGCAGAGGCACAGAGCGGTTTTTGCTCCCACTTCCACCTCACACGCTCGCCGTTCCCCTCAGATGCCCTCCGCTCCCCCTCACGCGCTCTCGGGTTCGAGCCCGCCGGGTCCCCCATAGACTCTCCGGTTTCCGGCCGCCGGGTCCCCCTCACACACCCTCAGCTCCCCCTCACACGCTCCCGGTTCCCGGGCGCTGGCTCCTCCTCTCAGTCTCCCGGTTCTCCCTCACACGCTCCCGGTTCCCGGCTGCCGGGTCCCCCGCTCCGAGCTCTCCTCCCGCCGTGCCTCCCGGCCCGCTCCCGCCTCCCCGCGGCGCGGCACGGAGCGCAGGCGGAGCGGCTGCCGCTGCCACACGCAGGCGGCAGGAGCGGGGCGAAGGCACCGGGAACAGCTGAGCGCAGCCCCGCAGCAGCGCCTCGCCGCCCGGGCCCGCCGCCGCCCCTGAGAAGCTGATGCTCAGCGCTTTGGGATCTGGCTTGTGCCTGCAGAGGGGATGAGCTCCCTGACTGGAACGCAGGCAGTCGAGTGCCACAAGTCTGCAGCCAGATTGCGTCTCCTTCACCTTAGACTCAATGTTCTTTTAGTTTGGATTTTAAAAGTGTTTTTGAGATGCTATAAGTGAAACAAGAGAACAGAAATAGATGGGAGCAAAACTGGCGCAGTAATTGGTATTTTACTCTTCCAATTTTCCTTTAAAAATATATGTGGATAACATGAACGTTTTAACTCTGTGGTTAGGGACAAACACTCTTTTTCCTCTTCCTTTGGAAGAGATATGGAAGTCCTGAAACCCTAGGCCAATGCTCCCTGCATTTTATTGATGTTTTTACAGTTAAACAAGGGGCAGATGAGATTGACAAGCAAGACACAACTCAGGAGCTGCCGGGCAGCAGCCTCCAAACTCTTTGGGTGATGCGCAGAGCAGTGGGTGTGAAGACTGCTTTCCAGTGCGAGATTAATCCATGGTAAACTGCTCACTGACATCAGTTACTTTTTATAGGCCACTTGTTATTCCCGGAGCGCAGGAGCTGGAGTGTTTGCCAAAGCCTGGGCAGAACGATGGACAACATTCCTGTCAGATTTCTCCTTCTCTTCCTGTGCCAGCAGGAGAAACCCATCCTGGTTAAGGGTTTTGTGCTGTGTGACAGTGTGCAGCTCAGAGCTCAAGCAGTGCCCAGGAGCATTAATTATTTAATCTGCAGTGCCCCCTCAGCCGTGTGAGCTCGGAGCAGGGCGCTGGGAAGTGGGGCCATCCCAATTTCGGGCAGTGGGACTCGGAGCTGGAGCGGTTTGGAGTCAGCACCGGAGCCTGAGCTGCCTCTGTGCTCAGAGAGGGGAGAGCCCTTCCCCTGCAGGGAATGCTTTTCCACTCGGGATTTCTCTCCTGGCAGCTCCAGTCTCGCCTCTTCCAGAGCAGAGCACGCTGTGCCCCAGTGCTTTGCTGCTGGGAGCACTGGGAGAGATCCTGGGAACACTGGGAGCACAGGGAATGCCAGGAGGGAATGCAGCCAGTTTGCTTCTCCTTCAGCTTAAATTCAGTGGGTTTTTGGTTGTTTTTATTTTGTTTGTTTGTTTTTGTTTGTTTTTAAGTATCCTTAGAGATGCTACAAGTGAAAGAAGAGAACAGAAATAGGCTGGAGCACCTATTGGTACTGGCGCAGTAAATGATATATTACTCTTCCTCTTCTCCTTTTAAAAATATATGTGGATAACGTGAACTTTTTAACTCTGTGGTTTGGGACAAACACTCTTTTCCCTCTTCCTTTGGAAGAGATATGCAATTCCTGAGGCCCTGGGCCACTGCTCCCTGCATTTTATTGATATTTTTACAATTAAACAAGGGGCAGATGAGATTGACAAGGAAGACACAACTCAGGGTCCTTGGGCAGCAGCCTCCAAACTTCGAGTGATGCAGAGAGCAGTGGGTGTGAAGACTGCTCTCCAGTGTGAGATTAATCCATGATAACCTGCTCACTGACACCAAAGTCACTTCTCATCGGCCACTTGTTATTCCCGGAGCGCAGGAGCTGCAGTGTTTGCCAAAGCCCGGGCAGAGCGATGGAGAACATTCCTGTCAGATTTCTCCTTCTCTTCCTGTGCCAGCAGGAGAAACCCATCCTGGTTAAGGGTTTTGTGCTGTGTGACAGTGTGCAGCTCAGAGCTCAAGCAGTGCCCAGGAGCATTAATTATTTAATCTGCAGTGCCCCCTCAGCCGTGTGAGCTCGGAGCAGGGCGCTGGGAAGTGGGGCCATCCCAATTTCGGGCAGTGGGACTCGGAGCTGGAGCGGTTTGGAGTCAGCACCGGAGCCTGAGCTGCCTCTGTGCTCAGAGAGGGGAGAGCCCTTCCTCTGCAGGGAATGCTTTTCCACTCGGGATTTCTCTCCTGGCAGCTCCAGTCTCGCCTCTTCCAGAGCAGAGCACGCTGTGCCCCAGTGCTTTGCTGCTGGGAGCACTGGGAGAGATCCTGGGAACACTGGGAGGGAACTGGGAGCACAGGGAATGCCAGGAGGGAACTGGGAGGTGTTGTGGTGTGTTTTCTGTATTTGGCATATGTTACTGCTTAATTTGTGGTTTTGAAATCCCTTTGCGTTTTTCTCCCCCTGCCTTTGGAGTGGCACAGGTTCCATTTTGTGTTTTAGGTTCCTAAATTTAGACTCACACCCTCATTGTAATTCTGCTCAGTTAACTCTCAGTTCTTTTTTCTTGTCTGTCCACTCCCTGCCAAGTTGTCAATCCCTTTTGTCCCCACCCTTTTTCTCCCAAAACCTTCCCCGCTCCTCTCCTCCTCAGATGTCAATCCTTCCCTAAGCCTGCCCTTTCCTCCAGTTTTGTATCCTTTGAAACCCCTTTGGTTTACTTAAGCCTTTCCCCTCCTTTAAGATTCTCTATTGGCTTACAGATTGTATTTCCCCGCCTTGTGTTCCACCCTCAGTCCAATCGGGAGGATTGGTTAAAAATTGTATCCTCCCCCAAGAGCGCCCCTGTTTATAAGCTAGTGTCTGTGCTTGGCTCAGGATCTTGCGACCTTGGATGCGGGCGATTTTCTGTCGGAATAAAGCTGCCTCTGTTCCGACCACTAGACCCGTGCTGCTTTGTTCATCTGCGCCGAACCTCCGCTGGCAGCTGGAATTCTGCGGAGCCTGCCAGGGGGATCTGTCGCGCCCCTGTTGTCGAGAATGATGTTTGTTGTGGGAAACTGAAGAGGGAAACTGCATTTCCACTTCTTTGAGGAGGAATTGAGGAAAATGCCTCTTCATTCACTTTTATTCGGGATTCAATTAAGGGAGACCTTCCTTATACATCATGTTATAGATATATATTATAGTATTGGCTTTAACGTTTATAATTTTACTTTTCTATATGTGTAGCATTAAACTAACTTTGCTATAGAAATATAATTTTTATTTCTGTTGTTAACCAAAACTTAAAAGTAGCTGATATAAACATGGTTGTGTTAAAAGGCCTGCTTGGGTGGGATAATATCCAAAGAACATATGATGAAGACCTGCGACTAATATACCAACTGTCACCACTCATAGTCTGTAAAAAGCCTAATAATGAAAATAAATATAATAGACTAAAACCATTACCAACAAATACCCATGCTCTAAAAAGGCAGACCCGAAGAAGAACCAAGCCGAACAGTTTTTAGAACACCTAAACTAATTTTTAAATGTCTAAATCTAGAGCAGATGATGCAAAAATATAGTATATAAAATGTGTTTCCAAAACCAACCTGTGCGCTTGGCTGAGTGCCAAGATGCACCCGAGCATTATCTTTACTACATCTGTCTCCTATTGCCCTTTATTA
>NW_024369408.1:0-862 GCF_014805655.1 Passer montanus
CCTGCCAGTCCTATGTGAATGTTTTCAGTGTTATCAAGTTTTTTTCAGGAAAGATGAGCTGCTCTGTCTGTGGGGATTGGGGGTAGCTTTCCCATACTGCTCAGTGCACACAGCCTAGGTAGCTTTCCTTTTGTTCCTAGCATCAACCTTCTTTGATGCAATTTCTTCTTATTCTTCTAAAACAAAATCAGGTGAGCTCTGAGGCTTGATTTCAGAGGGCCAAAAATAAATAGCTTGTAAAATGTATTTTATTTCAGCCTCTGGCAACTGATCTGCATTGCAAATCACAGCATTTTGTTGCTGCTGCCAACCCTTAGAGAGACTCCTTTAGTCTAAATTAAGGGGTCTGAATACTGAGGCTGATAGAGGCTTGTACCAAACCTCCCTGACAATTTAGAGCAAGGGTTGTTGTACATACTGCCTTGAGCTCTTCCAGATTCAGAAGGAGTCTGAACCTTGGTGTGTATAGGTATACTTGGAATTCATACAAAACATTGTTCACTTCCATGGAGGAATGAGGCATGATCTCAGAGCAATAAGCACCCCAAAGCCATAAACAGGGACTGACTCAGATTTTTACACCTGCAGCAGAGCCCATAACTATGGATGCTAAATCCTAAGCCTCCAAGATCAGTCCCATTCATAGTAAATTAAGACATCACTAAAAGGGATGGAAATTCCTGAATCCTTTGTTGATTCTGAAGCCATAGAGGAAGGTTTTTAACTTAGAAATCAGCAGAACTTGAGTCGATCATGGATCCTGCAAAAATTCCAAATCCTGAAATGTCTGAGATTTGCTTCACTGCATTTGCTCACTGCCTCTACATCCAGTTGTTAGGTTCTAACAGGTCTCTACTGTCAC
>NW_024369409.1:0-885 GCF_014805655.1 Passer montanus
TGTGCAACATTACTTAAAGCAGATATTACATATTTTTTAAATAATTTACATATTTAAAACAAAATTAAAAATATGGAATTGATATGCTTTAACTGAGCCCTCACTCAAAAATTATTTTCATCTTCCACCTTGGCATTAGCACATTTTGAGATTGACACATTACTTAGAGGGAACTTTAACCACTTGCATTTGTACACAGGCTTATTTCTTTGTTGGCATGAAGCAAAGCAACATGCTTTTCCCTCAGGCATTTATTCTGCTAAATTAATTTCTGAAGTTAAAATTTT
This sequence comes from Passer montanus, assembly GCF_014805655.1. Classification (NCBI taxonomy): domain Eukaryota; kingdom Metazoa; phylum Chordata; class Aves; order Passeriformes; family Passeridae; genus Passer; species Passer montanus. Next base: position 288 of record NW_024369409.1, read on the forward strand.
GAGACCATCAGTACTCTAGAGATGAGTGCAAAATGCTCATTTCCACCTCAGTTAAATCTGTCACAAGCCAAAAATCTGGGTCACAACTTGTTGAGCCTCAAAAGGCAAATACACTAACAGAAATATAACCTAATAGAGTGCGAGTTCTATGCCATGTTGTGAGACTACTTCATACAATGGAGTTTAATCTGTGAGAAAAGAAGAGAGTCAATGTATGTTGAACCCTTATGTATTGCTTGCTTAGAGAATATACTCCAGAAAGGCTTGACATTTTCTCATACACCCACATGAAAGTGGGTGAAGGACGTGGGAAAAAAAATCTCTTTCAATGAGTGAAAATTAACTAGATCTTCCTGAGGTTCAACATTCATATGCATACAAAAGAGTTAAATATTGATATTTTAAGTCAAAAATACATCCACACCTTTTTAAAAGTAAGTAGAAAAAGAAGAGAATACTATTCAAACTTAAGATTTCTTTGCATTTGTCAATCCATCACAGCAAAGAAAGCAAGGAAAGAAACACATAAAAACAATGAAAAATTTTAAAAATCCTTTGTGTCTGTACTTGTAAAGGAGGAATGGGTTGTGGTGATTAC
>NW_024369410.1:0-862 GCF_014805655.1 Passer montanus
GTTTAAGCATATTGTGGGGGAAAAAATTAAGGAGAATAGGTGAAAGGAAATTTAGTGACTGCTGGACTAAAGAAAACGTTGCTTTTCTGAAGGGTAAAATTCTGATTTTCCCAGTGCTCTTCTGGATGTTGCTATTTGTTGCAGATGAGCGGGCCTCAATTAAAGTAACTGAGCTGTGTTTGGACAGGCTTGTCTGCTCACTACAAGTTTCCTGCAGGATTAGACTCATTATTTGAATTTCCAGACCTTCAACAGTGCTATGTTCATAATGTGTGAAAGCAAATTTAACTGATCAAATTGGGAAAATTCTCTTTATACCACTGAATTCTATGGACAAAAAGATCATTCAAATGTACGTATTGTAATATAGCATAAGTAGAACAAAATTCCCCTGGTCTTTATTGAGCTTTGGATCAGGGACTTGTCAAAAAAAAAAGCCAGATTATCACACAAATATAATATTTAATCTCCAGATTTTCTGCTTCAAACAGTGTAATTGAGTTCAATAGCTCCATGTTTATTATTATGGCATATGCATAGAGATTAGCATAAAGAAAACTATGGGGGGAATGTCATACATACACCCACACACCTATGCAAATATAATTCTAATTGCCTCTGCATTTCACAGTAAACCTTTTACAGGAATCACTACGCCTATTCTGTCTAAAATAAAATGTGTTAGGTAGAAATGTTTGCAGCAGAACTTTGTTTTGTTTAGCATTAAACAGCCATGTCCAGCTGGGACTGTTGGTGCTGCCTTGCCTGGCACACACACATGTGTATGTTTACCTATATCACACAACAAAGCTGCCCTGCCAAGCCCAGCCTCTACTTCAGCTACATTAAAAATTTCCCTAAT
>NW_024369411.1:0-862 GCF_014805655.1 Passer montanus
CGAGAACATGGAGGTGGTGCAGTTCCTGGTCGAGAGCGGCGCCGATGTCAACCAGGCCGACAACGAGGGCTGGACCCCCCTGCACGTGGCTGCGGCCTGTGGGTGCCGCCACATCGCACAGTGAGAGCCCTAAAATACCCCAAAATATCCCCAAAAATATCCCCAAAATATCCTGAAAATATCCCCAAAATATCCTGAAATTACTGTAAAAATATCCCATCCCTGCACGTGGCTGCGGCCTGCGGCTGCCGACACATCGCACAGTGAGAGCCCAAATAACCCTGAAACCACCCCAAAAACATCCCGAAAATATCCCCAAAATATCCTGAAATTATCCTGAAATTATCCCCAAAAATACCCCAAAAATATCCCCAAAATATCCCATCCCTGCACGTGGCTGCGGCCTGCGGCTGCCGACACATCGCACAGTGAGAGCCCAAAACTGCCCAAAATATCCCCAAAAATATCCCCAAAATATCCCCAAAATATCCTGAAAATATCCTGGAAATATCCCCAAAATGTCCCATCCCTGCACGTGGCTGCGGCCTGCGGCTGCCGACACATCGCACAGTGAGAGCCCAAATAACCCTGAAACCACCCCAAAAACATCCCGAAAATATCCCCAAAATATCCTGAAATTATCCATAAAAACACCCCCAAGAATTCCCTGAAAATGCCTGAAACCAGCTCAACCCCCCAGACCCACCTGTCCCTCCCCTGTCCCTCACCTGTCCTGTCTCACCTGTCCCAGGTACCGGCTGGACCATGGCACTGCCGTGCTCACCTGTGACCCCAAACCCCCTGTGACCCCCTGTGACCCCCACCTCCTGGATCACGGCGCCACTGCTGCCCTCACCTGTGA
>NW_024369412.1:0-861 GCF_014805655.1 Passer montanus
GGTTCCAGGGGGGTTTTGGGGGGTCTTTGGGGGTTCCAGGGGGTTTTGGGGTGCCTGTGGGTTTCGGGGTCCCCACCCGTCGCTCTGCGCCGTCGCCGCTCGCTCCAGCTCGGCCTCGATCTGCCGCTGGGTGTCCTGCAGCTCCTGCAGCCAATCACAGCCCTCCGTGACCCTGGATCCGCTCCCCAGCCAATCACAGCCCTCCGTGACCCCGGATCCGCTCCCCAGCCAATCACAGCCCTCCGAGACCCTGGATCCACTCCCCAGCCAATCACAGCCCTCCGTGACCCTGGATCCGCTCCCCAGCCAATCACAGCCCTCCGTGACCCTGGATCCATTCCCCAGCCAATCACAGCCCTCTGTGACCCTGGATCTACCCCTCAGCCAATCAGAGCTCTCTCTCTTTCTGAGACCCTTCCCCAGCCAATCAGAGCCCGCTGGGATCCACTCCCCAGCCAATCAGAGTCTTCCATCACTCTGGAATCCATTCCCCAGCCAATCAGAGCCCTCCATCACTCCACAATATATTCGCCAGCCAATCACAGCTCTCTATTACTCCAAGATCCATTCCCCAGCCAATCACAGCTCTCCATCACCCTTGGATCCACTCCCCAGCCAATCAGAGCCCTCCGTGGCCCTGGATCCACTCCCCAGCCAATCAGAGCCCTCCGTGACCCTGGACCCACTCCCCAGCCAATCAGAGCCCTCCATCACCTCAGGATCCTCTCCCCGGCCAATCAGAGCCCTCCAGGGGGGTTTGGGGGTGTCAGGAGCTCTCTATTACTCCAAGATCCATTCCCCAGCCAATCACAGCTCTCCATCACCCCTGGACCCACTCCCCAGCCAATCAGAGCCCTCCGT
>NW_024369413.1:0-861 GCF_014805655.1 Passer montanus
TTGTCTCTTTTTTGGTAATACTTGGAAATTTCAGTTGGTGCCTTCAGCTGCAGGACTGAGCTTTGCAGCTGGCCAGGGTCAGTTTGTCACCCACTCGTGGAGCTTTATTCCCATTTCCTGGCTGGATTAACTCTGCAACAAATCAAAACTGCACTCAGAGAAATCCAAACCATCCCTGGGAGCAGTTTAAGGAATATCCCAGATGTGAGGAGACTCTGCTTCATTCTATTTTGGATGACCATCAGCACTGGTTACTGAAAAAAATCTGAATTTTTTTTTATTTTTTTTTGAAAAGTGAGGAGGAACTTCCAAACCAGAGAGAAAAATGCCCTGAATTTCTCCTGGGATTGATTCCTGTGATGTGGAATTAAAAAACAGAGCTCAGAGGCATTCTGGGGAGATGCAAGAATTGAAACCCACCTGCCCAGCAGGATTGGGATAAATCCTTCATCTCTGCCTGTTGTTTTGCACATCCCAGAGCCTTTCTCACCCCAGCTCTTCCCCTGATTATTTCCACCCATCCCAGTTTTCCAGTTTGCTCCCAAGAACCATTCCATGGAAATACCCAGTGCACTTACAGCCTATTAAATATGGACTTTTAAAAGGGCATTAAAAAAGGCCACACCTTGATCCCACTGCCTTTATCAACATGAAAATTCTGTGTACAGTGGGATTTTTGTGGCCACATTTAATATGAGATGCAAAGATCCCCCAATAAAACATTAATATTTTAATATTAATAATATTAATATTTTATCTGACAACATCTAAAGGATACACATTGTAACTTGTTTAACTAAACATAAATTAACTGCAAAAGCTGGTGTTGAATTTGGGATAATTAGAGGATTTAAGAACTGT
>NW_024369414.1:0-861 GCF_014805655.1 Passer montanus
GCAAGCTCTTGCACTGCAATTGGGTCGGCTGGAAGCAGCGGGACTGGCACGGGCCGCGGGGGCGCATCCCCCGCCGGGCTGGGCGCAGCAGCCGAGTCTCCTCCAGAGTCTGGACAGTACAGTGCAGGGGCAGACATCAAGGCCGGCCGAGCTGGCCCGGGCAGCGGCAGGGCCACGGGCGGAGCCGCAGGGTCCGGTGCCTCCCGTGGGGCTGGCTGGGGCGGAATCGGTTCTGCGCCCTCCGGGAGTGGGGGGAGCGGAGAATGCAGCGGTGGAGTGGGCAGGGCCGGCCTGGAAAGTGGCGGAGCCGGCTCCCCATCCCTCCCAAGAGAAAGAGCTGGGGGAGAAGGCAGCTCTGCCTGCTCATGCTCCAAGGGAGCGGAGAAAAACTTTTGCTCAGCCATGGGCAATGCGGGGGGGCCGTGACCCCGCGGTTCGTCTTCTTCGAGAGGCTCCTCTCGTGCTGAACCTGGTGGGAACGGAGTGCGACCGCGCCGGGCCACGATGACCCCCGCAGCCTCCCTTTTTTTCAAAATATAGAAGAGGCATAGGTGCACTCCATACATTCTTGGGAGTGTAACACCCTGGTCCTTTGTCCACTCAAAAGCAGCCTCCATGAACTCCCAAAGATCTATATCGAGGGAGTATACCACATTTGTAAAAAATCTATGAAATTCTGCCCATCTGAAAAACCGATCATACAGTTCCTTGCAAAAAATCAAACTGTGTCCCCATTTGCGCCAGAGTTCAATAACTTTCTCCTCTGACGCAGTAAATGGAACCTGAGCTTCCGAAGGTATGTTTTTCCAACTTTCCTCCCACCTTCTACGAGTGGCAGGATCTTCAGGAAGGGAAAAAATA
>NW_024369415.1:0-861 GCF_014805655.1 Passer montanus
CTCTCTCCGGGTGGGAGGTGCTGGATGAGCCGGAACTCCGGCGGCACTGTCCCTGTGTCCCCATGTCCCCAGGGTGTCCCCAATGTCCCTACAATGTCCCTACAATGTCCCCAGGGTGTCCCCAGGGTGTCCCCACCTCGCACTCAGCCTTGCTCTTGGGTCCCTGTGTCCCCCGGTGCCTCTCTCCGGGCGGGAGGTGCTGGATGAGGCAGAACTCCAGGGGCACTGTCCCTGTGTCCCTGTGTCCCCAATGTCCCCAGGGTGTCCCCAGGGTGTCCCCAGGGTGTCCCCAGGGTGTCCCCAGGGTGTCCCCAGGGTGTCCCCAGGGTGTCCCCAGGGTGTCCCCAGGGTGTCCCCAGGGTGTCCCCAGGGTGTCCCCAGGGTGTCCCCAGGGTGTCCCCAGGGTGTCCCCAGGGTGTCCCCAGGGTGTCCCCAGGGTGTCCCCAGGGTGTCCCCAGGGTGTCCCCACCTCGCACTCAGCCTTGCTCTTGGGTCCCTGTGTCCCCCGGTGCCTCTCTCCGGGCGGGAGGTGCTGGATGAGGCGGAATTCCGGCGGCAGGGCGCGCAGGGGCTGCGGCCGCTGCCCGAAGTTGAACTCCACGGCGCAGTTCTTGACCAGCACGTGCGGGAACAGCGCGCGGCCCGCCAGCGCCGCCTTGGGCACGCGGAACGCCACGCCCTGCCAGCGCCCGTTCTTCAGGAAGGACAGCTCCACCTCCTCCCCCGCCTCGAAATCCTGGGAGAACGGGGAAAAACGGGGAAAAATGTGAAAAAACGGGGAAAAAACACCGAGAAACGGTGAAAAACCAGTGAGAAACGGTGAGAAACGAGGAAAAAACGGGTAAAAAACCCCACACGCCA
>NW_024369416.1:0-861 GCF_014805655.1 Passer montanus
AGGAGACAGGCAGCCACACTCACCTAGAATGATGGTGATCATAAAAAATACTTAAGCCACTACCTGTTCCACATGACCAGAAGATCCACCCCATCTTAGCAGCATTCACCAATGAAAATGTCAAGGGGGCAGAGATTCCCTCTGGACCCAAGCAGCATCCCCAGAAAACACAGTGGTTGTTAGAGTTCATCAGAAGCACAAGGAGCCCACCAGCCACGACCAAGAGGAAAGGGCTTCATGTGCAAACAGTTTTGAAGGGATGAGGCAATATAAGGATGGCAGAACTCCAATGAACATGGAGAGTACAGCACTACTGGGGTAGTATTACACACTAAAGCTGTAAAAGATGTGTTTTGTATAAATAAAGTATCAAAACTGCCAGTGACAACCCAAACCAGATACTTTATATGCTTTTGTTTTTTCACAGCAAAACAAAAATTTGGGACATTTTCTTTCAGATTAATTTAGAATATAGTTCAAAATTGCTTTTGCCTAATATTCAGGGGGCTACAGGATGTGTTAACTCCCTCAGTGTGATTTACTGCTTATGTAAGAACATGACATTTCAAAGCATTTTCTCTTTTCTAATTCCACATTTTAAAATGTCCAAAACAATGGAAGGCTTCAGTATTTCAAAATTGCTGCTCTCCTGGTCACCTCTTATCTGTGCAGGAGAATTCTCAGCCCACAAAGAGCTTCCCAAGGAAGCAGAGGCTGTACAGCTTACCTCATAACTTGCACTGTGTGCTAAGCAAAGCTTCCACACCAGTTCAGTCACTTCTGCACCAGTGACCTCCCTCTTAGTTACCTCCCTTTCATAGAGAATGCTGGTCACATACAGATCCTCAGAGTCCCCTGGAA
>NW_024369417.1:0-860 GCF_014805655.1 Passer montanus
ACCCCAAAAACACCCGGGGGGACCCCAAAGTCCAGCCCCAAAAACCGCCCGGGGGGACCCCAAAAACAGCCGAGGAGGACCCCAAAAAACACCCGGGGGGCCCCAAAAACACCGGGGGACACCCCAAAATCCACCCCCAGAAACACCCCGGGGGGACCCCAAAAACATCCCCAAAACAGCCAAAGGGGACCCCAAAATCCATCCCAAAACCAGCCGTGGGGACCCCAAAAAACAGCCAGGGGGACCCCAAAATCCAGCCCCAAAAACAGCCAGGGGGACCCCAAAATCCAGCCCCAAAAACAGCCAAGGGAGACCCCAAAAACCGCGGGGGGAGACCCCAAAAACCGCCGGGGGGGGCCTAAAAATCCAGCCCCAAAAACAGCCGGGGGGACCCCAAAAACAGCCAAGGAGGGACCCCAAAATCCATCCCTAAAATCCACCCGGGGGACCCCAAAAAACTGGCAGGGGGGGACCCCAAAAACACCCGGGGGGACCCCAAAATCCGACCCCAAAAGCTGCACGGGGGGACCCCAAAAAACAACAGGAGGGGGGCCCAAAATCCACCGGGGGGGACCCCAAAACTCTTGGGGGGGGGATCCCAAAAAGACCCAGGAGAGCCCCAAAAATATCGGGGTCCCCCAAGGCCCTGGGGCAGGGGGGGTCTGGGGGGTCCCGGTGGTTTTGGGGTGACCCCGGCCCCCCCAAGGTGGGGATTTTGGGGGGCACGGACCCTGTTTGGGGGGGGTTTGGGGGCGGATTTGGGGTGGTTTTTGCTGGTTTTGGGGTTTTTGGGGGGTCGCAGCCCCCGGCTCTTTTTGGGGGGGGTCTCTCAGAGTTTGGGGGTCCCCCCAGGTGGGGAT
>NW_024369418.1:0-1540 GCF_014805655.1 Passer montanus
CCCCGGTGCCCCGTTCCCGTTCCCGGTGCCCGGTACCCGCTCCCTTGGCTTTCCCCTCGGGCTCCACGGGCTGGCTCGAGAGCGCGACCACCCCGACCTCGGCCACGGGCAGCGGCTCCGTCAGCGCCCGGTGCAGCACCAGCGCCTGCGGCTGGCCCGGCTCGCTGGGCAGCTGCAGCACCTGGGGGGGAAAATGGGGAGGGGGCACTGTGAGACCCCCACCCTGGGCAGCTGAACCCACCCAGGGGGCACCCAGAGACCCCCAGAGCCCCCCGACCTCCAGTGCAGCACCAGCGCCTGCGGCTGGCCCGGCTCGCTGGGCAGCTGCAGCACCTGGGGGGGCACGAAATGGGGAGGGGGCACCCTGAGACCCCCGCATGGGGCACCGTGAGACCCCCGGGGGAACCCCGACACCCCCAAGGGGCACCTGAACCCCTCTATGGGGCACCCTGATCCTTTCATGGGGCACCCAAATCCCCCCCGTCCTGGCTTGCTGGGCAGCACCTGGGGGGGGCACAAAATGGGGAGGGGGCACCCTGAGACCCCCTCCCCCGGAGCACCTCGAGACCCCCAGGGGTATCTGAACTCCCCCAGGGGTACCTGAACCCCTCTATGGGGGCACCCAGAGCCCCCCGACCCCCTTATGGGGCACCCAAATGCCCCCAGCCCCGGCTCGCTGGGCAGCTGCAGCACCTGGGGGGCACGAAATGGGGAGGGGGCACCCTGAGACCCCCACCCTGGGCAGCTGAACCCACCCAGGGGGCACCCAGAGACCCCCGCATGGGGCACCCTGAGACCCCCACCCTGGGCAGCTGAACCCACCCAGGGGGCACCCAGAGACCCCCGCATGGGGCACCCTGAGACCCCCAAGGGGCACCTGAACCCCTCCATGGGGCACCTGATCCTTTCCAGGACCCTCCTAAAAACCTCTCCAAGCTCCCCCCATAACCCTCCCCAGCCCCCCGAGACCCCCCAAAACCCCCGGGACGCCCTCAGGACCCCCCCAGAACCCCTTGGGACCCCCACAAGGGCACCCAAATGCCCCCAGCCCCGGCTCGCTGGGCAGCTGCAGCACCTGGGGGGCACGAAATGGGGAGGGGGCACCCTGAGAGCCCCGCATGGGGCACCCTGAGACCCCCAGGGGTATCTGAACCCCCCCGGGCCACCCCAAGACCCCCAGGGGGCACCTGAACCCCTCTATGGGGCACCCTGATCCTTTCATGGGGCACCCAAATCCCCCCCGTCCTGGCTTGCTGGGCAGCACCCGGTACCTGCAGGGAGAAGGTGAGCTGCAGCTCGGTCTCGGGGGGGCCCCCGGGGGGCAGCGGGATCTCGTTGGAGCGCAGGATCCGCTTGGAGCCCTGCGGGGGCGGGACCCCCCCCCAAAATGGGACCGTGCGCCCCCCAGGGACCCCCAAACCCTCAAAAGTCCTTGGGGTCCCCTCCAGGACCCTTCCAGACCCCCTCACGACCCCCCAAGCCCATCCAGGACCCCTCCAGGAGCCCCCAGGATCCCCCCAAACTCCCCCTGACCCCCCCA
>NW_024369418.1:1974-17847 GCF_014805655.1 Passer montanus
CACGCCCCCCGCGCCCGATTGGCCGCCGCGCCGCCCCGCGGGTTCTGATTGGGCAGCGCCCGCCGCGGCCCCGCCCACGCGCGGCGCTGATTGGTCACCGCCCACCCCGCTGCGGAACCGCGGCCACGCCCACCTGTCAGGAGAGGCCACGCCCAGCGCTGCGGAGGCCACGCCCACTCGGGGGTCGCGGGCGCTGATTGGGCGAGAGGGGAGGAGGCCACGCCCCCCTGGGGACATTGCGGGGTCACCGGGGGGTCACGGACAGGGCGGGGCCGGGGGGACACGGGGGGGACACCGAGGGTGGCCCCGATGGCCCCGCCCCCTGCGGCCATCGCTGCCCAGCCCTGGGTGGCTCCTGTCCCTCTGTCCCTGTCCCTTCTGTCCCTGTCCCCCTGTCCCTGTCCCTCTGTCCCCGTCCCCCTGTCCCTGTCCCTCTGTCCCTCCTGTCCCCCTGTCCCTGTCCCTCTGTCCCTTCTGTCCCTCTGTCCCTGTCCCTCTGTCCCCGTCCCCACCCCGCTGTGACAAAGGGGACAGCAGGGCCATGGGGACACCGGGACAGCTGAGCTGCTGGCACCGGGGACAGCGCTGGGGACACGGGGACACGGGGGACATGTCCCAGTGACACGGTGACCTCATTGTCACGGTGACCTCGGTGACACAGGGACCTTGGTGACACAGGGACCTCAATGCCATGTCCCAGTGACACGGTGAACTTGAGGACATGGTGACCTCGGTGACACAGGGACCTCAGTGCCATGTCCCAGTGACACGGTGACCTCATTGTCACTGTGACCTCGGTGACACAGGGACCTTGGTGACACAGGGACCTCAATGCCATGTCCCAGTGACACGGTGAACTTGAGGACATGGTGACCTCGGTGACACAGGGACCTCAGTGCCATGTCCCAGTGACACGGTGACCTCATTGTCACGGTGACCTCGGTGACACAGGGACCTTGGTGACACAGGGACCTCAATGCCATGTCCCAGTGACACGGTGAACTTGAGGACATGGTGACCTCGGTGACACAGGGACCTCAGTGCCATGTCCCAGTGACACGGTGACCTCATTGTCACGGTGACCTCGGTGACACAGGGACCTTGGTGACACAGGGACCTCAATGCCATGTCCCAGTGACACGGTGAACTTGAGGACATGGTGACCTCGGTGACACAGGGACCTCAGTGCCATGTCCCAGTGACACGGTGACCTCATTGTCACGGTGACCTCGGTGACACAGGGACCTTGGTGACACAGGGACCTCAATGCCATGTCCCAGTGACACGGTGAACTTGAGGACATGGTGACCTCGGTGACACAGGGACCTCAGTACGCCCCCCGCGCCCGATTGGCCGCCGCGCCGCCCCGCGGGTTCTGATTGGGCAGCGCCCGCCGCGGCCCCGCCCACGCGCGGCGCTGATTGGTCACCGCCCACCCCGCTGCGGAACCGCGGCCACGCCCACCTGTCAGGAGAGGCCACGCCCAGCGCTGCAGAGGCCACGCCCACTCGGGGGTCGCTGGCGCTGATTGGGCGAGAGGGGAGGAGGCCACGCCCCCCCTGGGGACATTGCGGGGTCACCGGGGGGTCACGGACAGGGCGGGGCCGGGGGGACACGGGGGGGACACCGAGGGTGGCCCCGATGGCCCCGCCCCCTGCGGCCATCGCTGCCCAGCCCTGGGTGGCTCCTGTCCCTCTGTCCCTGTCCCTTCTGTCCCTGTCCCCCTGTCCCTGTCCCTCTGTCCCCGTCCCCCTGTCCCTGTCCCTCTGTCCCTCCTGTCCCCCTGTCCCTGTCCCTCTGTCCCTTCTGCCCCTCTGTCCCTAGGCCACGCCCAGCGCTGCGGAGGCCACGCCCACTCGGGGGTCGCGGGCGCTGATTGGGCGAGAGGGGAGGAGGCCACGCCCCCCTGGGGACATTGCGGGGTCACCGGGGGGTCACGGACAGGGCGGGGCCGGGGGGACACGGGGGGGACACCGAGGGTGGCCCCGATGGCCCCGCCCCCTGCGGCCATCGCTGCCCAGCCCTGGGTGGCCCCTGTCCCTGTCCCTTCTGTCCCTTCTGTCCCTCTGTCCCTGTCCCTGTCCCCACCCCCCTGTGACAAAGGGGACAGCAGGGCCATGGGGACACCACCCCGCTGTGACAAAGGGGACAGCAGGGCCATGGGGACACCGGGACAGCTGAGCTGCTGGCACCGGGGACAGCGCTGGGGACACGGGGACACGGGGGACATGTCCCAGTGACACGGGGACCTCATTGTCACGGTGACCTCGGTGACACAGGGACCTTGGTGACACAGGGACCTCAATGCCATGTCCCAGTGACACGGTGAACTTGAGGACATGGTGACCTCGGTGACACAGGGACCTCAGTGCCATGTCCCAGTGACACGGTGAACTTGAGGACATGGTGACATCGGGGACACAGGGACTTCAGTGCCATGTCCCAGTGACAGTGACCTCATTGTCACGGTGACCTTGGTGACACAGGGAGCTCAGCCCCAGTGACACGGGGACCTCGGGGACACAGGGACCTTGGTGCCACGTGTCCCAGTGACACGGGGACCTTGGGGACACAGGGACCTTGGGGACACAGTGCCATGTCCCAGGTTCATGGTGACATCGGGGACACGGTGCCATGTCCCAGTGACACAGTGACCTCATTGTCACGGTGACTTGGGGACACGGTGACCCCGGTGCCACATCCCAGTGGCACGGTGACCTTGGGGACACGGGGACCTCAGTGCCACGTGTCCCAGTGGCACAGTGACCCTGGGGACACGGTGACCTTGGGGACACGGTGACCCCAGTGCCACGTCCCAGTGGCACGGTGACCTTGGGGACACAGGGACCTTGGTGCCACGTGTCCCAGTGGCACGGTGACCTTGGTGCCATGTCCCAGTGGCACAGTGACCTTGGGGACACGGTGACCTTGGGGACACGGTGACTCGGTGCCACCAGGCGGAGCCGCAGCGTTCGGTGGGGACGCCACCTTTTATTTACAAAACAAGGGGACAGGGAGGGGACAGCGTGGGGACAGGGACGGGGACAGTGACAGTGCCACCACACTGTCCCCAACACCCGGCCCGTGGCCCCGGGTGACAGCGGGGGTGACACACCCTGATCCAGGGTGGCACCAGCGCCCGGCGGGGTGGCAGAGGGAGGGGACAGGGAGGGGACAGGGAGGGGACAGGTTGGGGACAGGCTGGGGACAGGCTGGGGACAGGCTGGGGACAGGGAGGGGACAGGCTGGGGACACTGGTGACATCTAAAACTTGAACTCCTTGTACTTCTTGCCCCCGCCGCGGGCGTCCTGGGGCTGCGCCTTCCGCTTCTTCTGCTGCGGGGACAGGGGACAGTGAGGGGACAGTGAGGGACACGGGGGACATGGGGGACACAGGGGACAGTGAGGGGACACGGGGGACAGGGGGGACAGTGAGGACAGGGAGGGGACAGGGAGGGGACAGGCTGGGGACAGGCTGGGGACACTGGTGACATCTAGAACTTGAACTCCTTGTACTTCTTGCCCCCCCCGCGGGCGTCCTGGGGCTGCGCCTTCCGCTTCTTCTGCTGCGGGGACAGGGGACAGTGAGGGGACACAGGGGACAGGGAGGGGACAGTGTCATCAAGGGTCAGGGGACACAGGGGGCGACCGAGGGGACAGGAAGGGGACAGAGAGGTCACAGTAAGGACTTGGGGACAGGGCCAGGAACTCCTTGTGCTTCATGCCACCCCCACGGGGCCACCCTGAGGGGACAGGGAGGGGACAGGGGGATCATGGGGACGTGTGGGGACAAGGAGGGGACAGGGAGGGGACAAGGGGGTCCCAGGGACAGGGAGGGGACAGGGACATCCCACGACAGGAACCCCTCGAGCTTCATCCCATCCTTACGGGGCTGCACTGAGGGGACAAGGAGGGGACAGAAGGGACATGGAGGACACAGAGGGGACACAGAGGGGACACAGGGGACACAGAGGGGACAGAGGGGACACAGGGGACAGGGGTGGCAGCTGCACCTTCTGCTTGGCGGCGTGCTCGGCCACCATGTCGCTGAAGTCCTCCTTCTCCACCTGCGCCTGCTGCTCGCGCACGTGCTCCTCGTACTTCTGCGTCATGGCCGTGGGGTCCAGCTCCAGCTCCTCGGGGGCCAGCGCCACCTCCACGCCCTGCGCCTCTGCCACCGGGCCCTTGCGGCCCATCACCTGTGGGGACATCGGGGACATTGGGGACAGTGTCACTGTCACACCCTGCGCCTCTGCCACCGGGCCCTTGCGGCCCATCACCTGTGGGGGGGACATTGGGGACATTGGGGACATTGGGGACAGGGCCACCTCCACGCCCTGCGCCTCTGCCACCGGGCCCTTGCGGCCCATCACCTGTGGGGACATTGGGGACATTGGGGACAGCGCCACCTCCACGCCCTGCGCCTCTGCCACCGGGCCCTTGCGGCCCATCACCTGTGGGGACATTGGGGACATTGGGGACAGTGTCACTGTCACACCCTGAACCTCTGTGACAGGGCCCATCACCTGTGGGGACACCATGGGGACATTGGGGACATTGGGGACATTGGGGACACTGTCACTGTCACCCCCTGGGCCTCTGTGTCCAGCCCCCTGTGTCCCATCACCTGTGGGGACATTGGGGACACCATGGGGACACGGGTGACACCGACCCCGTGCTTTGTGGGGTCCCAGGGCTGTTTTGGGGGGGGTCCCAGGGCTGTATTGGGGGGGGTCTCACCGCGGACATGTCGTAGATGTGGGTGGAGCCCATCATGGCCGTGCCCACGGTCGCCGTGCGCTTCTCGGGGACCACCGTGAACAGCTGGGGGGTCTCGCTCCTTTGTGGGGGGGTCACGATGGGTGGGGGGGCTCCTGATCACCCCAAACCCCCCCCTACACCCTGACCCTCCCAAACTCCAAATCCCCAAGCCCCCCTTGATTCCCCTAAAACTCCTTTGAGCCCCCCAAACCCCCCAAAAACTTCCCCAAAACCCCAAACATCCTAAAATTTACCCCTGAACCCCAAACTCCCTCAGTCCCCAAACCCCCCTGAGCCACCCAAAATTTCCCAAACCTCCCAAAACCCCCTGGCCCCATAAAATTCCCCCCTGAATCCCAAACTCCCCCATCCCCTAACACCCCTCAGACCCCCAAACGCTTCCCCCAAAGCCCCCTAATCAGGGGGCACCCAGGGGGCAGGGGCACCCCCAAACTTCTGGGCTGCCCCCCAAACCTGTGGGGTGCCCCCCAAACCTGTGGGGTGCCCCCCCAGTTTGCCTCGGAGGGGGCTGAACCAACCCCGCTCCCCACCCCAAAGAAAACCCCACAGGATCCCCCTTTATGGGGGGATTTGGGGGTTCCAATCAGTTTTTGGGGTTCCCCTGAGTGCTGGGGGGGGTCCCCCTGAATTTTTGGGGTGCCCCCCAGCTGTCCATGGGGGGGTGAACCCCACTCCTGACCCCAAATCCACCCCAGGGGAGTTCGCTCCTTTATGGGGAGATTTTGGGGGGGTTTAGGGGACGCCTGGAAGGTTTTTTGGGGTGCCCCTGATGTTTTTGGGGTGCCCCTGATGTTTTCGGGGTGCCCACCTGTCGGCAGGGGTGATGAAGCCGGTCTCATCCGGTTTTTCTTCGTCGCTCTCCTCCTCCTCCTCCTCCTCCGAGGATTCCTCGTCCGAGGGCTCCAGCTCCCCCCAGGGCGTGCGGTCGATCTCCTCCTCCTCCTCCTTGGTCTGGGGGGGCCCGGGGGGGTCACTCGGGGATTTGGGGGGTCCCAGGGGGTTTGGGGGGGTCCCAGGGGGGATTTTGGGGTTTTTTTGGAGATTTTTGGGGGTCCAGGGGGTTTGGGGGGTCGGGCAGGGAGATTTTGGGGTTTTTTGTGGGATTTTTGGGGTGATTTGATGCTTGGAAAGGGGATTTGGCTGTGGGGTTATGGAGACCCCAAAATTGGGGTTGAAACGAGAGATTTGGGGGGATTGGGGGTTCCCCAAATTGCTCAAGGAATTTTGGGGAGGGGGCGTCCAGGGGAAATCCGGGGTATGTGTGGGGGGGGTCATTCTGGGGGATTTTGGGTCTGGAGAGGTCCCCAAATCCCTCAGGGGATGCTGGGAGTGGGGCACAGACGTTGTAGGATTTCTGCTCCTAAATTTGGGGTTCCCCAATTGCTGCGGGGTTTGGGGGGGTCCTGGGTGGGCTGGGGGGGTCCAGCAGGGTGTGAGGGGGTCCGGCAGGATTTGGGGGGGTCCCGGGGGGCTTTGGGGGGTCCCTGTCACCTGGAACTCGGCGGCGTTGGTGCCGAACACGTCCCCGTAGAGCGGCTTCCCCGTCTCGTCCACGGGCGGCTTCCCCCAGCCCCCGGCGTGGTACCCGAAGGAGCAGCCCTGCCCAGGGGACCCCAAAATCAGCCTGAACCCCAAAATCATCCTGAGCCACCCCCCAAAATCATCCTGAGCCCCCCCAAGTCATCCTGAACCCCAAATTATCCTGACACCCACCCTGGGCTTCCCCCAGCCCCCGGCGTGGTACCCGAAAGAACAGCCCTGGCCCGGGGACCCCAAAATCAGCCTGGCACCCCTAAATTATCCTGAGCCACCCCCCAAAATCATCCTGACCTACCCCAAGTCATCCTGAGCCCCCCCAAATCCTCCTGACACCCCTGGGCTTCCCCCAGCCCCCGGCGTGGTACCCGAAGGAACAGCCCTGCCCAGGGGACCCCAAAATCAGCCTGAGACCCCAAAATCATCCTGAGCCACACCCCAAAATCATCCTGAGACCCCAAATTATCCTGAGCCCCCCCTCAAATTCATCCTGAAATCCTAAAATCATCCTGACACCCACCCTGGGCTTCCCCCAGCCCCCGGCGTGGTACCCGAAAGAACAGCCCTGTGCAGGGGACCCCAAAATCATCCTGCACCCCAAAATCATCCTGACCTACCCCCCAAAATCATCCTGAGCCCCCCCAAATTATTCTGAGCCACCCCCCAAAATCATCCTGAAACCCTAAAATCATCCTGGCACCCCAAAATCATCCCAAAACTCCCAAATCGTCCTGAGCCACCCAAAAAATTACCTTGACTCCCCCAAATCTTCCTGACCCCCCTCCAAATGCCCCCGAATCCCCCCACCCAGGACCCCAAAAACCCCCAAATCCCCTCCTAAAAACACGCAAACATCCCCACCCTCCAGCACCAAAAAAACCCAAAATCCCCCAACCCAGGACCCCAAAACACCCCCCAAAAAACCCCAAAAACCTCCCAAAAATCCCCAAACCCTCTAAATCCTCCCCAAAAAACCCCAACCCCCCCAAATACCCGAACACCTCCACCCTCCAGCACCAAAAAACCCCAAAATCCCTCCACCCACGACCTCAAAACACCCACAAAAAAACCCCAAAAACAAACAAACAAACAAACAAAAAACCCAAAAAACCCCAAAACCCTCTAAATCCTCCCAAAAAACCCCAACCCTCCCAAAAACACGCAAACACCCCCACCCTCCAGCACCAAAAAAAACCAAAATCCCCTAACCCAGGACCCCAAAACCTCCCCAAAAAAACCCCCCAAACCCCAAAAAAACCCAAAAAAACCCCCCAAAAAACCCAAAACCCCCCAAAAACCCCAAACCCGTGCTCACCTCGGGGATGGGGGAGTTGAGCCCCGGGATTTTGAGGTTGGGGTACGAGGGGGGGGGTCCGTAGCGCTGCATGGCGATCAGCCACGGGGGGGGCACCTTGTGGGCGTTCTGGGGGGGCACAGAGGGGGGGTCAGCACCCCTAAAACCCCCCGGGACCCCAAAAACCCCAAATCCGCCCCAGCACCCCGAAATGGCACCGCAGGCAAAGCCACAGCGGGGACTGGGGGGGGTCAAAGGAAGGGGTGACCCCCCCCAGACAGGGAATGGAACATTCCAGGGGGGCACAGAGATTTGGGGTGGATTTGGGGTGGATTTGGGGTGGATTTGGGGTTTGGGATGGATTTGGGGTTTGGGGTGGATTTGGGGTTTGGGATGGATTTGAGGGGTTTCAAGGTGGTTTTAGGCAGTTTTGGGGTGCCCCATACCGCCCCCAGGGATTTGGGGTGGATTTGGGGTGGATTTGGGGGGGGTTTAAGGCGTTTTTGGGGTGGTTTTGGGGTGCCCCATACCGGCCCCACAGGGATGCCCAGGGATTTGGGGTGGATTTGGGGTTTGGGGTGGATTTGGGGAGGTTTAAGGCGTTTTTGGGGTGGTTTTGGGCAGTTTTGGGGTGCCCCATACCAGCTCCACAGGGATGCCCAGGGATTTGGGGTTTGGGATGGATTTGGGATAATTTTAGGATGGTTTTGGGGTGATATTGGGGTGCCCTCACCGGCCCCACAGGGATGCCCAGGGATTTGGGATGGATTTGGGGTTTGGGGTGGTTTTGGGGTGGATTTGGGATAATTTTAGGATGGTTTTGGGGTGATTTTGGGGTGCCCTCACTGGCCCCACGGGCATGCCCAGGGATTTGGGGTGGTTTTGGGATGGTTTTAGGGTAGTTTTGGGATGGTTTTGGGTGCCCTCACCGGCCCCACAGGGATGCCCAGGGATTTAGGATTTGGGGCGGATTTAGGATAGTTTTGGGGTGATTTTGGGGTGGTTTTGGGTTCCCTCACCGGCCCCACGGGCATGCCCAGGGATTTGGGGTTTGGTGTGATTTTGGGATGGTTTTAGGGTAGTTTTGGGATGGTTTTGGGTTCCCTCACCGGCCCCACGGGCATGCCCAGGGATTTGGGCTGGTTTTGGGATGGTTTTAGGGTGATTTTGGGGTGGTTTTAGGGTGGTTTTGGGTTCCCTCACCGGCCCCACGGGCATGCCCAGGGATTTAGGATTTGGGGTGGATTTAGGGTGATTTTGGGGTGGTTTTAGGTTGCCTCACCGGCCCCACGGGCATGCCCAGGGATTTAGGAATTGGGGTGGATTTAGGGTGATTTTGGGGGGGTTTTAGGTTGCCTCACCGGCCCCACGGGCATGCCCCGGGATTTAGGATTTGGGGTGGATTTAGGGTGACTTTGGGGTGGTTTTAGGTTGCCTCACCGGCCCCACGGGCATGCCCCGGGATTTAGGATTTGGGGTGGATTTAGGGTGATTTTGGGGTGGTTTTAGGGTGGTTTTGGGTGCCCTCACCGGCCCCACGGGCATGCCCAGCGCGATCCGCAGCTCGTCCGAGAGATCTCCCGGCTTCTTCTCCTTGAGCCGCGTCTCAAACTCCTTCCCCTGGGGACACGGGGACACCAAGGATGTCACGGAAGCCCCAAACGTGCCACAGGGATGTCCCCAAAGCCACCAATGCCACCCCCAGGATGTCCCCAAACCCCTAAATGTCCCCAAACCCCAAAATGTTCAACCAGGACGTCCCCAAACCACCCAAAATCCAACCACAACGACCCCAAATATCCCCCAGGATGTCCTCAAACCTCCAAAATCCAACCAGGACGTCTCCAAATCCCCAAAACTCCAACCAGGATGTCCCCAAAGAGGGGACAGCGGGGTCACCAAGGGGACACGGAGTCACCCAGGGGTCACCCAGGGGACACAGCAAGGTCACAGGGTGGTGACAGCCCCAAAAACCCAACCAGGATGTCCCCAAACCCCCAAAAATCCAACCAGGATGACCCCAAAGTGTCAAAACCCAACCAGGATGTCCCCAAAATCCAACCAGGACACCTCCAAATCCCCAAAACTCCAACCAAGACGTCCCCAAATGTCCCCCCAGGTGTCCCCAAACCCCAAAACTCCAACCAGGATGTCCCCAAAACCCAACCAGGACATCTCCAAATCCCCAAAAATCCAACCAGGATGTCCCCAAATGTCCCCCCAGGTGTACCCAAACCCCAGAACTCCAACCAAGATGTCCCCAAATGTCCCCCCAGGTGTCCCCAAACCCCAAAACTCCAACCAGGATGTCCCCAAGTGTCCCCCAGGAGAACCCTAAAGCCCCAGATGTCCAACCAGGATGTCCCCAAAAACCCAACCAGGATGTCCCCAAACCCCCAAAAACCCAACCAGGATGTCCCCAAATCCCCAGATGTCCAACCAGGATGTTCCCAGACTCTCCAAAACCCAACCAGGACACCTCCAAATCCCCAAAAACCCAACCAAGAGGTCCCCAAATGTCCCCCCAGGTGTCCCCAAACCCCAGAACTCCAACCAGGATGTCCCCAAATGTCCCCCAGGTGTCCCCAAACCCCAGAACACCAACCAGGATGTCCCCAAATCCCCAGATGTCCAACCAGGATGTTCCCAGACTCTCCAAAACCCAACCAGGACACCTCCAAATCCCCAAAAACCCAACCAAGAGGTCCCCAAATGTCCCCCCAGGTGTCCCCAAACCCCAGAACTCCAACCAGGATGTCCCCAAATGTCCCCCAGGTGTCCCCACCTCGTAGTAGAGGTCCCCGTGGATGGTCAGCTTGGGCTTGGTCTGCCACTTGAAGAAGGCGTCGTGCAGCTTCTGGTAGTCGATGTCGATCTTGCCCATCTTGGGCCGCACCTTCTCCCTCATCTTGGACTTCATCGTCTTCTGCTCCTCCTGGGGACAGCGCAGGGGACGCTGGGGACACGCCCGGGGCCGCGGGGACACGGGGTGGCCCCGGGAGCCTCGGGGGAAGCGACGGCGGCCACCAAGGGACAGAGGTGTGACCACCATGGCCACAAGGTGACAGAATCCAACCAGGGTGTCCCCAAACCTCCAAAATCCAACCAGGGTGTCCCCAAATCCAACCAGGGTGTCCCCAAACCTCCAAAATCCAACCAGGGCGTCCCCAAATCCAACCAGGATGTCTCCAAATGTCCAAAATCCTCCCATCCCCCTCAATGCCCCACAGCTGCCCCTCAGGCACTCCCCGAGGTGTTCCCAGGCTGTCCCCAAGCTGTCCCCACCTTCTCCTGCAGGGCCTCGCGCATCTCCTGGATGCCTGTGACCACCAAGAACCTCCACAAACCCTCGAGACCCCTCCCCAAACCCCATCCCATGCTCACAGCTGCCCCTCAGGCATTCCTGGAGCTGTCCCAGGCTGTCCCTGAGGTGTCCCCAGGCTGTCCCCAGACTGTCCCCACCTTCTCCTGCAGGGCCTCGTGCATCTCCTGGATCCCTGTGAACCTCCAGAACCTCCCCAAACCCCCGAGACCCCTCCCCAAACCCCATCCCATCCTCACAGCTGCCCCTCAGGCATTCCCCGAGGTGTCCCTGACATGTCCCCGAGGTGTCCCCAGGCTGTCCCCATGGTGTCCCCGCGGTGTCCCCACCTTCTCCTGCAGGGCCTCGCGCATCTCCTGGATGCCTGTGACCACCAAGAACCTCCACAACCCCTCGAGACCCCTCCCCAAATTCCTGGAGCTGTCCCAGGCTGTCCCTGAGGTGTCCCCAGGCTGTCCCCAGACTGTCCCCACCTTCTCCTGCAGGGCCTCGCGCATCTCCTGGATACCAGAACCTCCCCAAACTTCCGAGACCCCTCCCCAAACCCCATCCCATCCTCACAGCTGCCCCTCAGGCATTCCCCGAGGTGTCCCTGACATGTCCCCGAGGTGTCCCCAGGCTGTCCCCATGGTGTCCCCGCGGTGTCCCCACCTTCTCCTGCAGGGCCTCGCGCATCTCCTGGATGCCGGTGCGCTTGATGAACTCGGGCAGCTCGAAGGGCGGCTTCTCGATGCCCCTCTTGCCCTGCAGGTATTTCCTCTTGAAGCACCAGTGCCGCGGCACCGGCACCGAGTTCCGCGTGGCCTTCAGGTGCACCAGCAGCTTGGGGTCCTGCGCCGTCACATCGTGCATCTCCACCACGTCCGGGCGGGCCACCAGCTGTGGGGACAGCGGGGACACCAAGGGACATCAGGGGACAGCAGGGGACAGCAGGAGACAGCAGGGGAGTTAGCAGGGAGAGCCCCAGGGTGACGCTGTGGGACCCCAAGTGACCTCTGGGTGGTCACACTGTGCATCTCCACCACGTCCGGGCGGGCCACCAGCTGTGGGGACAGCGGGGACACCAAGGGACATCAGGGGATGGCAGAAGAGTTAAGGGGGAAGAGCCACAAGGTGACACAGTGGGACACAAAGTGACCTCTGGGTCATGACATCGTGCATCTCCACCATGTCAAGGTGAGCCACCAGCTGTGGGGACAGCGGGGACAGCAAAGGGACATCAGGGGACATCAGGGGAGTTGGCAGGGAGAGCCCCAGGGTGACACAGTGGGACGCAAAGTGACCCTGGGTGGTCACACTGTCCCTCTCCACCAAGCCAAAGTGTGCCACCAGCTGGGGACAGCAGGGGACAAAAGACAGTGACAGGGGCAGAACCCCAGAATGGTGCTGGGGACCCCAAAGTGACCCTGGGTGGGGACACAGGACACCAGGGTGGCACTGGTGGGGTGACAAGAAGATTGAGGGCCCAAGGTGACCCCTGGGTGGGCAACTGGGAGCTGAGTGTGACACCAGTGTCCCCAGGGAGGTGACAAGGGGCACACTGCACAGCCCAGGGTGGCTCTGCTGTCCCCACCGGGGCTCCCAGGGGACAGGAGGTGTCACCTCAGGGCTGTCCCCAGCTCCGAGTGCCACCCACACCCACGGGGGAGGGGACAGGGCCGTGTCCCCCAGTGTCACCTGCTTCAGCTCGGCCACCGTGAACCTGTTCATGCGCCGCAGCTTCTTCTTGGACAGCTTGGGGACCTCCTGCTTCTTCTCCTGGGGACACGCGGGGACAGCGCAAGTGACACGGGAGGGACGCCCCGGGTGGCACCCGATGGCACCGCCCGCTGTCCCCATCCCTGAGCCCTCCCTGTCCCCTCTGTCCCACCTCAGGGACTGTCCCCTCCTTCCCAGTCCCTGCTGTCACCACCCCCAGCGTCCCCAAACACCCCCGTGTTGTCCCCAACTCGGTACCAGCTCCAGGTGCCACCTCCTGCCACCCTCAATGTCACCCCACTGTCCCCTTAATGTCCCCAGTGCCACCTGCTCATCCTTGGAGCTGTCCCCATCGCTGCCCCTATCTCCAATGTCCCCAGTGTCCCCGTGTCACCTGCTCGTCCTCGGAGCTGTCCCCGTGTCCCCAGTGTCCCCCTGTCACCTGCTCATCCTCAGAGCTGTCCCCAGTGTCCCCCTGTCCCACTGCCCCTTTCTCCAATGTCCCCCTGTCCCCGTGTCACCTGCTCATCCTCGGAGCTGTCCCCATGTCCCCAGTGTCCCCCTGTCACCTGCTCATCCTCAGAGCTGTCCCCAGTGTCCCCCTGTCCCCGTGTCACCTGCTCGTCCTCGGAGCTGTCCCCCTGTCCCCACTGCCCCTGGTGCCATCCTCGGGTCCCTTTTTCCGCGGCACTCCGGCGCTCTCGGCTCGCTCCGCCCGCTCCGGCTCCTTCTCCTTGTCCTTCTTCACCTCGTCCGTCAGCTGGGACGGGGACAGGGACAGGGGACAGGGACACACAGGGGACAGGGACACGGGTCAGGGACACACAGGGGACAGGGACACACAAGGGACAGGAACAGGGGTCAGGAACACACAGGGGACAGGGACACACAGGGGACAGGGACACACAGGGGACAGGGACACACAGGGGACAGGGACAGGGGACAGGGACGCACAGGGGACAGGCACAGGGACACCCAGGGGACAAGGACACCCAGGGGACAGGGACAGGGGTCAGGGACACACAGGGGACAGGGAGAGGAGAAATGGGTCAGGGACACCCAGGGGACAGGGACACCGGTCAGGGACACCCAGGGGACAGGGACAAGGGTCAGGGACACACAGGGGACATGGGACATCCAGGGGACAGGGACACCCAGGGGACAGGGGAAACCAGTCAGGGACACGGACAGGGAGAGAGAACAGGGGACACGGGTCAGCAGCACCCAGGGGTGACACTGGAGTGACCCTTGGCACCCAGGAATGACCCCTGACCACCCGGGGGTGACCCTGGCACCCAAGAATGACCCCTGACCACCCAGGGGTGACCCTGGCACCCAAGAATGACCCCTGACCACCCAGGGGTAACCCTGGCACCCAGGAATGACCCCTGACCACCCAGGGGTGACCCTGACCACCCAGGAATGACCCCTCAGCATCCAGGGGTGACCCCTGACCACCCAGGGGTGACCCTGGCACCCAAAGGTGCCCCCACCCCCCGAGTGTCACCTTGAAGGCCTCGAAGATCCCCAGGAATGACCCCTGACCACCCAGGGGTGACCCTGACCACCCAGGAATGACCCCTCAGCATCCAGGGGTGACCCCTGACCACCCAGGGGTGACTCTTGGCATCCAGCAGTGACCCTGGCACCCAGCAATGACCCCTGACCACCCAGGGGTGACCCTGGCACCCAAAGGTGCCCCCACCCCCCGAGTGTCACCTTGAAGGCCTCGAAGATCCTCTTGAAGAAGACGAAGTTGGGGTCGTAGATCTCGGGCTCCTCGCTCACGTACTCGATCTCCACCTCGGGGGCGTCCCCGGGGGGGGGCTCGGGGTCCCCCCGGGGGGGGGTCGGGGTTGGGGCCCCCTCCCGGGCCCCGCCCCTCCCCCGCTTCTTCTTCTTGCGGTTCCGGCGCTTCCGGTTCCGCTGGGAGGGGACAGGAGGGGACAAAAGGGACAGTGAGGGGACAGCACAATAAAACAGGTTCCTCTAACTGGGGGGGACAAAAGGGACAGTGAGGGGACAGCACAGTGGGACAAGCTCTTCTAACTGGGGTGACAAAAGGGACAGTGAGGGGACAGTGAGGTGAGACAAGTGCCTCTAACTGTGGGGGACAAACGGGGACAAAAAGATACAGGTCCCTCTAAATGGGGGGGACAAAAGGGACAGTGAGGGGACAGCGAGGTGGGACAAGCTCCTCTAAATGGGGGGGACAAAAGGGGACAAAAAGTGGACAGGGAGGGGACAGTGAGGTGGGACAGATTCCTCTGAACAGGGGGACAAAAAGGGACAGTGAGGGGACAGCACAGTGGGACAAGCTCCTCTAACTGGGGTGACAAAAGGGGACAGTGAGGGGACAGCAAGGTGGGACAGGTCCCTCTAAATATGGGGACAAAAGGGGACAAAAAGGGACAGTGGCGGGACAGTAAAGTGGGACAGGTCCCTTAGGGGGACAAGGGGGGACCCCCAATGGGATGGCAGAAACCACTTTGGGTGTCACCCCCCCTCTGGGTGTCACCTCCCTCTGGGTGTCACCCCCCTCTGGGTGTCACCCCCACCTCTGGGTGTCACCTCCCTCAGGGTGTCACCCCCCTCAGGGTGTCACCTCCCTCTGGGTGTCACCTCACTTTGGGTGTCACTCCCCTCTGGGTGTCACCCCCCTCTGGGTGTCACCCCCACCTCTGGGTGTCACCCCCCCCTCTGGGTGTCACCTCCCTCTGGGTGTCACTCCCACCCCTGGATGTCACCTCCCACTGGGTGTCACCCCCACCTCTGGGTGTCACCTCCCACCTCTGGGTGTCACCCCCACCTCTGGGTGTCACCCCCCTCTGGGTGTCACCCCCACCCCTGGGTGTCACCCCCACCCCTGGGTGTCACCCCCACCTCGGGGTGTCACCTCCCCCTTTGTGTCACCCTCATCCCTCAGAGCACCCATCCTGGTTTTTAGGAGAATTTTGTGGAAGTTTTTGGAGGGTGGGTGGCACCCAGTGGTACCGGGGGGGACACTGGGTGACACTGGGGGGGTGACACCACCCTGAGGTGTCCCTGGCTGCACCCACAGGTGACAAACTCGATTTTTTGTGTGTAACTTTCCATTTCTCAGATGCAAATTCCCATTTTTGGGCAGGTTTTGATGCTTTAAAGGCGTTTCCTGTGATGGGGGGCACCCAGAGGGGACCGGGGACACTGGGGGTGGCACTGGGGTGGCAGGGGACACCGGGGGTGGCAGGGGACACTGGGG
>NW_024369418.1:17911-26798 GCF_014805655.1 Passer montanus
GGGACACTGGGGGGGTGGCAGGGGACACGGGGGGTGGCACTGGGGGGCAGGGCTCACCCGAGACCCCCGGCACTGTCACCAGCTCCTCCTGGCGGCTCTCCTTGAGCTGCAGGATCTTCTCCAGCGCCTGCGGGATCTTGGGGCCCACCCCGGAGTCCTCGGTCTGGGGGGGCACGAGGGGGGGTCAGCGGGACCCCCGGGACCCTCCTCAAATGAAGGAGACCCCCCCCAAATCAGGGAGACCCCCAGGACCCCACCCCAAATCAGGGAGACCCCTAGGAGTGCTCAGAAATCACAGAGACCCCCCCCAGAAATCAGAACCCAGGGGTGTCCCCCAGCCCTGGCTGCCCCCCAAAGCCCCAGGGTGCCCCCCAAACCCCGGGGTGCCCCCTCACCCGTTTCTGCTGCTCCAGCAGCTCCTGCTCCTTGGCCTTGTCCCCAAACGGGTGCTGGCCCTGGCGGGGGGAGCACAGTCAGGACCCCCCAGCACCCAAGGGTGCCCACAAAAGGGGTCACCAACCCCTCAACGCCCCCAAATCCCACCCCAAAACCAGCCCTCAGCTCAGCTCCTCAGCTCAGTCCCCCTCAAGGGGGCCCCATCCCCTCCAACACGGCCCTGGGCCCCTCTAAACACCCCCAAATCCCACAGCCCTGAGCCCCCCACCCCAAAATGCCCCCCCAGACCTGAGCGCGCTCCTCCTGCAGCAGCAGGGCTGCTCTAACCCCCAAAACACCACCAAGCCCCCCCCGCGGCCATGCCCCCCAAGGGTGCCCCCCACCCCGAATGCCCCCGTACCTGCGCCCGCTCCTCCTGCAGCAGCAGGGCCGCCTGCTGCTGGGCCAGCGTCAGCCGCTCCTCCTCGGAGAGCCCCGCGGGGGGGGGCGGCACCGGGACCCCCCCCACGGGCCCCCCCAGCCCGAAGCCCAGCCCCAGCCCCGGCGGGGGAGGGGGGGGCACCAGGGGGTGCTGCAGGGGCAGCGCTGGGGGCAGCTGGGGGGGCACCAGGGTCAGGGGGGGCGCCCGGGACGCCCCCACCCCGAAATTCCATCCCCCAGGGGTCAGGGGTGGGAGGGGTTGGAAACTCCTGAGCCCCCCCCCCGAAATTTAATGCTCTGCCCACACCAAGTTTGGGGGGGTCTGGAGAATTTTACCCCCCCCAACCCCAAAATCAGGGTGTCATTGATGCCCCCACCCGACATCCCAAGCACCCCAGATTTGGGTTCTGGAAGGTTTTAGTCCCGCCCACCCCAAATCAGGGCATCATTGATGCCCCCACCCCAAAATTTAACACTTTAAACACCCCAGATTTGGGCTCTGGAAGGTTTATTCCCTCACCCCAAATCAGGGTGTCATTGACGCCCCCACCCCAAAATTTAGAGCTTTCAAACACCCTAAACCCCCCCAAAATGACCCAGGGATGTTGCCCCAATTGGGGGTCCCTGGAGTGACCCAACCCCCCCCCCAGACCCCCCAAAATCCCACCTGGGGGGGCGGGGCCTTGTCCCCCTCCTCGGGGCGCAGGGCGGGGCGGCTCAGCACGATCCCAGTCTGGGGGGGCACAAATTGGGGAGGGGTCCCTGTGAGCCCCCCCTGCTCCGAGGGGACATGGGGACCCCCCTCAGGGAGGGTGGGGGCAGCAGGAGCCCTCCCACCCCCCAAAAAGTGGAATAACCCCCCCCTAAAGTCACATTAAACCCCCCAAAAATCAAATTCAACACCCCAAAAATCACACTAACACCCCCAAATCCCACTAAATCCCCCCAAAATCCCATTAAACCATCCCAAAATTCCTTTAAGCCCTCCCAAAATCACATTAATCTCCCCCCAAACCACATTACCACCCCCAAATCCCACTGAATCCCCCAAAAATCCCATTAAATCCCACAAAATCCCATTAAACTGCCCCCAAAATCACATTCCATCCCCCAAAATCCCATTCACACCCTGAAAACCCCATTAAATCCCTCAAAACCCCATTAAACTCCTCCAATATCACGTTAAATCTCTAAAATTCCCATTAATCTCTCCAAAAATCACATTTAACCCCTCAGAATCACAATAAACCCCCTGCAAAATAGCATTAACCCCCCCCCAAATGAATTCTCCCTCCTCAAAGGGACTCAAGGACGGGGCAGAATTTGGGGTCCCCCATTTTGGGGGTCTCACCTGCAGCGTGTAGGCCTGGAGCCGCTCCAGCAGCTCCTCACGGGTCCCTGGGGGGAAAAAGGGGGGTCAGGGACCCCCAAATTCTGCCCCAGAACCCCCCAAAATCTTCTGCTCCTCCACAGACCATCAAAACCCCTCAGCACCCCAAAAATTCCCTCCCAAGGGTCCCCAAAACTCCACTCAGGACTCACAAATCTCCCCAGGGAATGCCAAAAATCCCCCAAATCCCCTCAGGTGACCCCAAAATCCCCAAATGCCCCCTCTTGCCCTCAGACGACCCCAAAACCTCCCAAATTTCGCCTCCTACCCCTCAGATCTTCCCCAAACTCCCCCAGGTGACCCCAAAACCTCCCAAATTTCCCCCTTTCCCCTCAGATCTCCCCTCAAACGACGCCAAAAGCCCCGAGAAACCCCCAAATTTCCACCCCATGCTGCAGGTGACCCCAAAACCCCCAAATTTCCATCCTACCCTGCAGATCTCCCCGCAGGTGATCCCTGAAACCCCCAAATTTTCACACTTCTCCTCAGATCTCCCTTCAAGCGACCCAAAAAAACCCCAAATTTTCTCTCCTACCTCTCAGATCTCCCCCAAGTCCCCTCAGGTGACCCCAAGCCTCCCCAGTTTTCCACCCACTCCTCAAATCTGCCCCTCGTTCCCCTCACGGCTCCATCCCAAATCCCCTCACGGCTCCATCCCAAATCCCCTCACGGCTCCATCCCAAATCCCCTCAGGTGACCCCAAAATCCCCAAATGCCCCCTCTTGCCCTCAGACGACCCCAAAACCTCCCAAATTTCCCCTCCTACCCCTCAGATCTCCCCCAAGTCCCCTCAGGTGACCCCGAGCGTCCCCAGTTTTCCACCCACTCCTCAGATCTGCCCCTCGTTCCCCTCACGGCTCCATCCCAAATCTCATCTTGGCCCGGCCGCCACCGAGCGCGGCGCAGCCAATCAGAGAGCGCGGCGCCGCGCGCGCGCGCTGACGTCACGAGGTGAACGGGGCGGGGCTCGCGCAGGTATTGGAGGTAATGGAGAGCGTGGTGACGTCACGGCGGCGGAGGGGGTGGTGACGTGAGCGCTGTTGGAGTGACGTCACAGGATCCGCTAGACCTGCTCATTAGCATGGCCCCGCCCACACCGCTTCCCGCCAAACCGCAGGTCCTCGTTTGCATAGCTCCGCCCACATGTTCTGCACGTATTCACGCTCATTTGCATGGCACCGCCCCAAACCAGCGCTCATTTACATCACACGGGAATCTCAGCTCATTTGCATGAGCCTCTTCGTGATCCAGCTCCTCATTTGCATACCCGCGCTCATTATGCAGACGAAAGTCCCGCCCCCTGTCCTGGCCCCGCCCCCAAACGCGGCCATTCATTTCCCACGAGCGCGGCTTCCTTCAGGCCACGCCCACTTCGGCTCCGGTTAACCCCGCCCCTTTGTGGGCGGTGTTTGTTCGCGACCCCGCCTTCTTGGGGGCGTGGCCTCATCGCTTCCTTTCTTTCCGGAAGTGACGTCGCCTCCGCCGCCGCTCTACCCGGAAGTGCCGCCGCAGGTGAGCGCGCGGGGCGCGGTGGGGGCGGGGTCCGGGGGGTCCCGGGGGGGTCCCGGAGCCCCCCCCGGCCCGGGGGTCCCTGAGCGCCCCCCCCGTGTCCCCCAGCCCCGCCATGTCGCGCGCCACTAAGCGGAAGCACGTGGTGCGGGAGCTGCTGGAGGAGCGCGTGCGGCCCGCGGAGGGACAGAGCGTGGTCAGGGTGAGACAGGGGACAGCGGGGACATTGGGGACACTGGGGACACTGTGGGGACATCCGGGACAGCGGGGACACCGGGGGATAGCGGGGGACAGAGCGTGGTCAGGGTGAGACACCCAAAACCCAAAAATACCCCAAAGTACACACCCCAACCCGAAAATACCCCCAAAACCTGAAAATACCCCCCCAAAACCCTAAAATAGCCCAAAATACCCTCCCCAAAACACGAAAATACCCCCACATACCACCCCAAAACCCTAAAAAACCCAAAAATAGCCCAAAATTACCCCCAAAATACCCCCCAAACTCTAAATACCCCCCAAACCCCAAAATACCCCCAAATTGCCCCAAAATACCCTCCCCAAACCCCAAAATACCCCCAAATTGCCCCAAAATACCCTCCCCAAACCCCAAAATACCTAAAAATATTCCCCAAAACCCCAAAATACCCCTGAAACACCCCCAAAATACCCCCAAATACCTAAAAACACCCCAAATTACAAAAAAAAAATCATCTAAACACCCAAAAATACCCCAAGGTATCCTTTAAAATCCAAAAATACCACAAAATACAAAAAAATACCCCCTGAAAAACACCTAAACACCAAAAATTACCCAAAAATGCCGCCCCAAAACCCCAAAATACGCCAGAGCACCCTGAAAATACCCCAAAATAGACCCCCAAAAACCCTAAATAGCCCAAACCACCCCAAAATAACCCATAAAATACCCTCAAGTTCCCCAAAACACAACCCCAAAATACAAAAAATATCCCAAAATACCCAAATGAAACCCCAAAAAACCCCAAACTTCCCCCAAAACACCCCCAAATTTCTAAAAAATACCCCCAAACCACCCCAAAATCCCCCAAACCACCCCCAAAATCCCCCAAAAAACCCCAAAATGCCCCAAAATTGCCCCCAAATCCCCCTGACGGCCCCTCCCCCCCAGGCCCGAGGCCTTCGCGCCCCTGGAGAGGAAAAACCCCCGGGAGGGGTGAGTTAATTAGGGGCGGTTAATTAACTGGGGGGTGCTAATGGGGGGGTGAATTCGGGTTAATTGGGATTTGCTTTAATTTAATTTTAATTTGATAATCGGGGGCAGGGAGGTGGCGTTAATTGGGGGATGGTAATGGGCATTAATTAAGGGGTAATAATGAGATCTTAATTAATTGAGAATAATGGAGATGTTAATTGGGGGGCAATAATGGGAATTAATTGGGGAGCAATAATGGGATCTTAATTAATTTGGGGTAACGGACCTGTTAATTTGGGCTAATGATGGGATCTTAATTAACTTGGGATAATGGAGATGTTAAATGGAGGTAATAATGGAGTCTTAATTAATTTGGGTTAATAGAAATGTTAATTGGGGGGGCGATAATTGGTGTTAATTGGGGTTTATTAGTGAAGACAATAATGGGACTTTAATTGGGGTTGATAATTGGGGGAGGTTAATTGGAGGTGATAATGGGAGGGTTCATTGGGGGTGATAATTAAGGGGGTTAATTGGGGTCATTAATGGGGACAATAATGGGGAGGGGGCTCAGAATGGGGGGGGTTAAAGGGGTCAGGGGGACACTTGGGGACATGGTGGCACTTTGGGGACACAGTGTCACAATTTGGGGACATGTGTCACACTTTGGGGACACGGTGCCACAATTTGGGGACATGATGGCACTTTGGGGACATGGTGCCACCCTCTGGGGACACGGTGGCCCTTTGGGGACACTTTGGGGACACGTGTCACCCTTTGGGGACACGATGGCCCTTTGGGGACATGTGTCACACTTTGGGGACACGATGGCACTTTGGGGACACTTTGGGGACACTTTGGGGACACAGTGTCACACTTTGGGGACACGGTGTCACCCTCTGTGGACATGGTGGCCCTTTGGGGACATGGTGTCACACTTTGGGGACTTGGTGGCCCTTTGGGGACACTTTGGGGACATGGTGCCACCCTTTGGGGACACCGTGACCCCCCCGTGTGACCCCCAGCGAGGACCAGGGGCTCTTTGTCAACACCAACCGGGGGGGGACCCCTGGGGACACCGGGGACAGCTCTGGGGACAGCGATGGGGACACCGGGGACAGCGACGGGGACAGCGATGGGGACAGCGAGGAGGACACCGGGGACAACGAGGACACAAAGGACAGCGATGGGGACGACGAGGAGGACACTGGGGACACTGATGGGGACAACGAGGACAAGGAGGACACCAAGGACAGCGACGGGGACAGTGAGGAGGACAACGAGGAGGACAACGAGGACACCAAGGACAGCCAAGGGGACGACGAGGAGGACACCGGGGACACTGATGGGGACAACGAGGACAAGGAGGACACCAAGGACAGCGACGGGGACACTGGGGACACTGATGGGGACAACGAGGACAAGGAGGACACCAAGGACAGCGACGGGGACACTGGGGACACTGATGGGGACAACGAGGACAAGGAGGACACCAAGGACAGCGACGGGGACACTGGGGACAGCTCGGAGCACGGCAGCCGGGGACACACAGGGGACACGAGTGACAAAATGGGGACCGAGGCCCCGCAGCCAGAGGACACTGGGGACAGGGACAGGGACACTGGGGACAGTGACAGTGACACGGGGCGGGGCGGGGCCGGAACACCAACCGGGGGGGGACCCCTGGGGACACCGGGGACAGCTCTGGGGACAGCGATGGGGACACCGGGGACAGCGACGGGGACAGTGAGGAGGACAACGAGGAGGACAACGAGGACACCAAGGACAGCCAAGGGGACGACGAGGAGGACACCGGGGACACTGATGGGGACAACGAGGACAAGGAGGACACCAAGGACAGCGAAGGGGACACTGGGGA
This sequence comes from Passer montanus, assembly GCF_014805655.1. Classification (NCBI taxonomy): domain Eukaryota; kingdom Metazoa; phylum Chordata; class Aves; order Passeriformes; family Passeridae; genus Passer; species Passer montanus. The sequence continues at coordinate 24,680 of NW_024369418.1, forward strand.
CAGCTCGGAGCACGGCAGCCAGGGACACACAGGGGACACGAGTGACAAAATGGGGACCGAGGCCCCGCAGCCAGAGGACACTGGGGACAGGGACAGTGGGGACAGGGACACTGGGGACAGGGACAGGGACACTGGGGACAGGGACAGGGACACGGGGCGGGGCGGGGCCGGTCCCCAATAAAGGACGCTGGTGGCACTGGGGTGGCTCTGGGTGTCCCCTCCCCCCCAGTGACACGCGGTGACACAAAGTGACTCCCGGAGGCTTTTATTGTCCCCAGGGGCGGGGAGGGGACAGGGGTGTCCCCAGGGTTCCAGGAATGTCACAGGAATGTCCCCAGGGGTGTCCCCAGGGTGACCCCAGGGTTCCAGGGGTGTCCTGAGGAGTCCCAGGGTGTCCCCAGGGTGTCTGGCGATGTCCCCAAGGTGTCCCCAGGTGTCCCTCACTTGGTGATGGTGTTCCTGGAAGGAAAAGGGAGGCGGGGTCAGCGTCCCAGTGCTCCCAGTCCCCTCCCAGTGCTCCCAGTCCCCCCCAGTCCCTCCCAGTGCCCTTTGAGTCCCTCCCAGCTCATCCCAGTCCATCCCAGTTCCCTGCATCCCCCCCAGTCCCCTTTGAGTCCCCCCCAATCCCCTCCCCATCTGCTCCACCCTCTTCCCAAGCAACCCCAGTCCCCCCCAGTTCCCCCCCAGTGCTCCCAGTCCCATCCCAGTGCTCCCAGTGCTCCCAGTGCTCCCAGTGCGGCGCTCACGCGTTCATGCTCTTGCCGGAGCCGCTCAGCACGATGTACGGCGTCTTCTGCGCGCGCTGCTTCTCCTGCAGCAGCGCCACCGTGCCCAGCGGGGTGTCACTGGAGCTCATCTTCTTCAGCAGCTGCGCCCCGAAAACCGAGGGGGACCCCCAAATCAGGGGGACCCCCAAAACGCCGGGAACGGCCCCGAAAAAACCCAAAAATCCCCGAAATCCCAAAGGGCACCCCCGAGTTTTGGGGGCTGCTGTCCCCAGGGTGGCACTGGGGGGACACTGAGGGGACACTGGGGGGACATTGGGGCTCCCCTTCTTTGGTGGCTGCACCCCATAATCAGAGGGACACCCCAAAATCAGGGGAACCCCAAAAACCCCAGGAACAGCCCCGAAAAAAACCCAAAAATCCCCAAAATCCCAAAGGGAACCCCCGAGTTTTGGGGGCTGTCGTCCCCAGGGTGGCACTGGGGGGACATTGGGGCTCCCCTTCTTTGGTGGCTGCACCCCGTTATCAGAGGGGAACCCCAAAATCAGGGGGATCCCAAAAACCCCAAGAACAGCCCCAAAAAACCCCAAAAATCCCCAAAATCCCAAAGGGAACCCCCGAGTTTTGGGGGCTGTCCAGGATGGCACTGAGGGGACATTGGGGGGACACTGGGGGGACATTGGGGCTCCCCTTCTTTGGTGGCTGCACCCCAAAATCGGGGACCCCAAAAACCCCGGGAATGACCCCAAAAAAACCCCAAAAATCCCAAGGGAACCCCCCGAGTTTTGGGGGCTGCCGTCCCCAGGGTGGCACTGGGGGGACACTGGGGGGACATTGGGGGGACACTGGGAGGACACTGGGGGGACATTGGGGCTCCCCTTCTTTGGTGCGTTGGGGACACGGGGACACGGGTGTTGGGGACACGGGGACAGCAGGGACAGCAGGACACGGGGACAGCAGGGAACACCGGCCCGCTCCAGGGCCTGGGGACACGGGGACACCAGGACACCACTGGGGCGTTGGGGACAGCAGGGACAGGGGGGACACGGGGACACCGGGGTGTTGGGGACAGCAGGGACAGCAGGGACGCCGGGGCATTGGGGACACGGGGACACCAGGACACCACTGGGGCGTTGGGGACAGCAGGGACATCGGGGGACAGCGGGGAACAGCAGGGACACTGGGGCATTGGGGACACCGGACGTTGGGGACAGCAGGGGACATCAGGGACAGCAGGGGGATCGGGGACACTGGCGACACTGGGACTGCATACAGCAGTGAGAGCAGGGGACATTGGGGACACTGGGGACAAAGGACATGGAGAGCAGAAATACAGGAAGAACAAATCCTCTCCAAACCACCCCAAACTCCCCCAAACTGCCCCAAAACTGCCC
>NW_024369419.1:0-860 GCF_014805655.1 Passer montanus
AATCGAGGTGGGAATGATGAAATTTATGAAAAAAGGAGAAAAAATTGGGAATTTTGACCAAAATTTGGGGGGAAATGGAAAAAATGGGGGAGGGAACAGCCCAGAAATGGTGAAAAAATGGAAAATTTTCTAGAAATGGATGAAAAAAATTGGAATATTCTGGAAGAAAAGGGAAAAAAAATCAAAATTGTTCCCAAATCTCAAAAGAAAATACCAAAAAAAATCCAAAATTGGAAAATTTTCCATAAATGGAACAAAAAAAATTGAAAATGTGGGAAAAAAAATCTAAAAAAGGCCAAAAAATGACCCAAAAAATGGCAAAAAAGGCAAAAATTTTGGGGAAATCGAGGTGGAAAGGATGAAAATTATGAAAAAAGGAGGAAAAATTGGGAATTTGGACCAAAATTTGGGGGGAAATGGAAAAAATGGGGGAGGGAACAGCCCAGAAATGGTGAAAAAATGGAAAATTTTCCAGAAATGGATGAAAATAAATCGAAAATGTGAAAAGAAAAAGCAAAAAAATCAAAATTGTTCCCAAATCTAAAACGAAAGTATTTTAAAAAATCAAAAAATTGAAAATTTTCCAGAAATGGAACAAAAAAATTTGAATATTCTAAAAGAAAAGGTGAAAAAAGGGCAAAAAAATTCCAAATCTGAAAAGAAAATGCCCCAGAAAACTCAAAAAATTCAAAATTTTACAGAAATGGAACAAAAAAATTGGAATATTCTGGAAGAAAAGGTGAAAAAAAAATCAAAATTGTTCCTAAATCTCAAAAGAAAATACAAAAAAAAAATCAAAAATGGAAAATTTTCCAGAAATGGAACAAAAATTTCGAATATTCTAAAAGAAAAGGCGAAAA
>NW_024369420.1:0-859 GCF_014805655.1 Passer montanus
CCAGACCCTGGCACTCACCGCTGCTCCACCGTGCCCCAGCTGGACCCGTGGGCATCCCTGTGGCATCGGAAAAAATGGTGGCACAGCAGTCAGTGCCTGATGCATGGCTCAGCCCATGCTTTCCATAGGCACCCACCATCTCAGAGATACAAGAACCTCATGGAAATGCCGACAGCATTCACTCCTGACCAGCCTTGCAGCCATTCCCTGACCCCACATGATATTGTGCCCCAGGTACGGTGCCTGCCCTGTGACTCCAAAAATGCCCAGCAAAGTGTTGTGTTACCAGCCATCCCTACTCATTGTGCTGCATATTAACCTCCCCAGCGAGGTGCCAGCAGTGCCCTGTGAGTCTTGCCTGCACACCCATCTGGGGACAAACTGTCTGGCCAGTGGGTGTCCAGGCAGGAACCTCCCAAGGTGAAGGTCAAAGCAGTGACTGAGCACTGGCAGTGCCTGTTGTGGGGTGAGCACAGGATGGGCTCTGCAGCTCCACCACCACCTCAGCTCTGGGAGAGGACAAAGAGGGAGAGAAGAATCCACAACAGGGCAAAGAGTTTGCCCAGAGTCACGAGAAGTAGTGATGCTGAGGGGAAGGAAAGGAGCCAGGAGCACTCACCCAGCTCTGCCACACCAGGCCCACAGGACAATGTGCCCCAGGTGCAGGCGTTACCCAGCACCTCCCAACATTCCACAGCCACATTTTCCCAGTGCCATCAGCCTCCTCCACTTCTTGCCCAAAAGGCTAAGGTGCAGCTCAGCATTCCCAGCTCAGAGCCAGCAGTGCCCAGACACCTGGGACATGCAGCCTCAGCACATGCTCCCCTTACCTGGGCTTTTTAACAATCTCATCCTCACC
>NW_024369421.1:0-859 GCF_014805655.1 Passer montanus
GGGGAACTGGGATAATGGGGAACTGGGATTCCAGGGGGAACTGGGATAATGGGGGGAACTGGGATAACTGGGATAATGGGGAACCGGGGTAACTGGGATAATGGGAATTCTGGGATAACGGGGAAACTGGGATAATGGGAATTGTGGGATAATGGGGAACAGGATAATGGGGACCTGGGATTATGGGAGAATTGGGATAATGGGGGGAACTGGGATAACGGGAAAATGGAGAATATCAGAATAATGGGAATTTCGGGATGACAGAAATTCCAGGATAACGGGAATTTTGGGATAACGGGAATTTTGGGATATCAAAAATTCCAGGATAACGGGAATTTTGGGATAATGATGAAATTCCAGGATAACGGGAATCTTGGGATAATGGGAATTTTGAGATAAAGGGAATTTCGGGATAAGAGGAATTCCACGAGAACGGGAATTTTGGGATAAAGGTAATTTCGGGATATCAAAAATTCCGGGATAAAGGGAATTTTGGGATGACGGGAATTTTGAGATAAAGAGAATTTCGGGATAACGGGAATTTTGGGATAAAGGGAATTTCGGGATAATGAGGAATTTCGGGATAACAGAAATTCCAGGATAACGGGAATTTTGGGATAACGGGAATTTCGGGATAACGGAAATTCCGGGATAACGGGAATTTCGGGATATCAAAAATTCCAGGATAACGGGAATTTTGGGATAATGAGGAATTTCCAGGATAACGGGAATCTTGGGATAACGGGAATTTTGGGCTAAAGGGAATTTTGGGATAATGGGGAAATTCCAGGATAACAGGAATCTTGGGATGATGGGAATTTTGAGATAAAGGGAATTTTGGGATAAAGGGAATTTCGGG
>NW_024369422.1:0-859 GCF_014805655.1 Passer montanus
CCAAAACTGCCCCAAACTGCCCCAAAACAAACCTGGGACCCCAAAACTCACCCGGGGACCCCAAAACCAACCTGGGACCCCCCAAAACTGACCCAGGGACCCCAAAACTGACCCAGGGACCCCAAAACAGCCCAGGGACCCCCCAAAACAACCCAGGGACACCAAAACGGGCCCAGGGACCCCAAAACTGCCCCAAACTGCCCCAAAACGACCCCAAAACTGCCCCAAACCAACCCAGGGACCCCAAAACTGACCCAGGGACCCCAAAACAGCCCAGAGACCCCAAAACCAACCTGGGACCCCCCAAAACAACCCGGGACCCCAAAACTGCACCAGGGACCCCAAAACTGCCCCAAAACCAACCCAGGGACCCCAAAGCAACCCAGGGACCCCAAAAACAGCCCGGGACCCCAAAAAAACCCCCAAAACCAACCCTGGGACCTCCCAAAACAACCCAAAAACAGCCCAGGACCCCAAAACTGCCCCAGGACCCCAAAAACAACCCTGGGACCCCAAAACCACCCCAAGGAACCCAAAATACCCCAAAATCCCACAGACCCCCACAAAAACCTCTCTGGGACCCCCAAAATCATCCCAAAACCCCTCTGGGACCCTCAAAACCTCCCCGGGAACCCCCAAATCCCCCCGGGACCCCCCAAAACCCCTCAGGGATCCCCAAAAATCCCTCTATAACCTACAAAATCCCCAAGAAAACCCCAAAATCCCCCCAAAACCCATCTGGGCCCCCCCAAATCCCCCCAGGACCCCAACAAATCCCCCAAAAAAACCCTCTGGGACCCCCAAAACCCCTCTAGGACCCCCAAAATCCTCCCAAATCCCCTCTGGGACCCCCAAAATC
>NW_024369423.1:0-859 GCF_014805655.1 Passer montanus
GGGATTTTTATGGGATTTTGATGGGTTTAAGGGGATTTTGGGGGGATTTTGATGGGTTTAGGGGGATTTTGGGGGGATCTGGAGGGATTTTTATGGGATTTAGGGGCATTTTGAGGGGATTTTTATGGGATTTTGATGGGTTATGGGGCATTTTGGGGGGATTTGGAGGGATTTTGATGGATTTTGGGGGGATCTGGAGGGATTTTGATGGGTTTAGGGGGATTTTGGGGGGATTTTTATGGGATTTTGGGGTTGATTTGGGGGGTGTCGTGGAAATACAGAGAGGAATTTGTGGGGATTTTTATGCGATTTTGGGCGGGGATTTTGGGGGTTTTGCGGGATTTTGGGGATTTCCCGGACCCCCCCCCCCGGGGCTGTTGGGGACGTTGGGGACAGCGCCGCTCGCGCCGGGGGCAGTTGGGGACAGCTCGCGACAGCCGCTGCCCCCCCCCCCCTCCCCCACGGCCGGGCCTGGCGACAGTCGCGACATCCACCGATGGCGACAAGCGACAGCCGCCCCTGCCCGGGATCCGCCCCCCAAAACCCCCCCGGGGACACCCCGGGGTCCCGTGTCCCCCAAAACCCCCCTGGGGACACCGCGGGGTCCCGTGTCCCCCAAAACCCTCCCGGGGACACCCCGGGGTCCCGTGCCCCCAAACCTCCCGGGGTCACCTCGGTGCCCCCAGAGCCCCCCGGTCCCTCCCGTCCCCCCCGGGCTCGGCGGAGGCTCCGCGGCGGCCCCGGGGCTCGGAGCCCGCCCGGAGAGCGCCGGGTGCGGGGTCGGGAACCGGGAGGGGAACCGGGATGGGAACCGGGCAGGGCTGGGGAGGGGGGATTTGGGCACCGGGGGGCACCGGGG
>NW_024369424.1:0-859 GCF_014805655.1 Passer montanus
ATTCCCCCCAAATCCACCCAGAATTCCCCTAAAATTCCCCGGAAATTTGGGAACATTTTAAGGATATTTTTGGGCTATTTTGGGAACATTTTAAGGATATTTTGGGAACGTTTTGAGAACATTTTCGGGACATTTTGGGGATATTTGGGGACATTTTGGGGACATTTTGGGGGATATTTGGGGACATTTTAAGGATATTTTGGGGACATTTTGAGAATATTTTGGGGACATTTGGGGGATATTTTGGGGAATATTTGGGAACACTTTAAGGATATTTTGGGGAATATTTGGGGATGTTTTGGGGACATTTTGGGGATATTTGGGGACGTTTTGGGGACGTTTTGGGGATATTTTGGGGAATATTTGGGAAATATTTGAGGATATTTTGGGGACATTTTGGGGATATTTTGGGGAATATTTGGGAAATATTTGAGGATATTTTGGGGACATTTTGGGGATATTTTGGGGAATATTTGGGAAATATTTGAGGATATTTTGGGGACATTTTGGGGATATTTTGGGGAATATTTGGGGACATTTTGAGGATATTTTGGGGAATATTTGGGAACATTTGCGGATATTTTGGGAATATTTGGGGACATTTTGAGGACATTTTGGGAATATTTGGGGACATTTTGAGGACACTTTGGGAATATTTGGGGACATTTTGGGGACATTTTGAGGATATTTTGGGGAACACTTTAAGGATATTTTTGGGCCATTTTGGGCACATTTTGGGGATATTTGGGGCCGCTCCGAGGGCTGTGCACTCACTCCACTTCGTGCGTGATCTTGTTGACGTAGATGCAGCTGTTGTCGGCCTCCTGCTGGTAATCGCAGTTCCTGCACTGGGACGGAC
>NW_024369425.1:0-858 GCF_014805655.1 Passer montanus
GGGGAGGGGGGGTTGGGACCCCCCAAAAAAAGGGTCTGGGGTCTTTGGGGGGGAGGGGGACATTTGAGACCCCCCCAAAAGGGTCTGGGGGCTTTGGGACCCCCCCCAAAATGTTTGGAGTGTTGGGGGAGGAGATTTGAGACCCCCACCCCATTAAAAGGGTCTGGGGGCTTTGGGACCCCCCCCAAAATGTTTGGAGTGTTTTGGGGGAGGGGCTTTGAGACCCCCGCAAAAAGGGTCTGGGGGCTTTGGGACCCCCCCCAAAGGCTCTGGAGTGTTTTGGGGGAGGGGCTTTGGGACCCCCCGAGGGGGATCCGGGGTGGGGGAGGGGCATCGCGGCCCCTCCCCCATTTTTGGTGCGTTTCGGGGGTCCCGGCCCCGCCCCCCCCCCCCCCCCCCGGCGCTGGCGGATTTTGGGGAGGGGGCTCGGCCCCGCCGGGGTCACACGGGCTGGGCCCAGGGGCTGGGCACGCGGCCGTACTGGGGGGAAAGGGGAGGTCAGGACCCCTCCCCAAATTCCCGTCCCAATTTCCCCCAATTTTCTCCCATTTTTTTCCCCATTTTTCCCAATTTTTCCCAATTTTCCCCAATTTTCCCCAATTTTCTCCCATTTTTCCCAATTTTCCCCAATTTTCTCCCAATTTTGCCAATTTTCCCCAATTTTTCTCCCAATTTTTCCCCCAATTTTTCCCAATTTCCCCCCAAATTTTCCCCCTAAATTTTCCCCCCAATTTCTCCCACATTTTCCCCCAATTTTCCCCAAATTTCTCCCAATTCCCCCCCAAATTTCCTGAAATTTCCCCCCAGAATTTTCTCCCAATTTTTCCACAATTTCCCCCAAATTTCCCCCAATTTTCT
>NW_024369426.1:0-858 GCF_014805655.1 Passer montanus
TTGGGATATTTTGGGCTGGATTTTTGGGGGATTTTTTTGGGGTGGAATTCTGAGATTTTTTGAGTGGATTTTTGGGGGATTTTGGGGATATTTTGGGCTGGATTTTTGGGGGTATTCTGGTGATTTTTGGGGGGATTTTGGTGATTTTGGGGTGGAATTTTTGGGGGATTTTGGGGTGGATTTTGAGGGATTTTGGGGTGGATTTTTGGGGGTATTTTGGTGGATTTTGGGTCAATTTTGGGGGGATTTGGTGGATTTTTTTTGGGGTGGATTTTGATGGATTTTTGGTGGATTTTTGGTGTGGATTTTTGGCGTGATTTTGGTGAATTTGGGGGTGGATTTTGGGGGATTTTGGTGATTTTTTGGGGATATTTTTGGTGGATTTTTGGGGGTATTCTGGTGGATTTGGGGATGGATTTTGGGGGGGTTTTGGAGATTATGGGCTGGATTTTGAGGGATTTTGGGGGGTTTTGGGTGATTTTGGTGATTTTTTTGGGGATATTTTGTTGTGGATTTTTGGGGATTTTTTTGGGGATTTTGGGCTGAATTTTTGGAGGATTTTGGGGGTTTTTTGGGCTGGATTTTTGGGGGTATTCTGGTGATTTTGGGGGGATTTTGGTGATTTTGGGGTGGAATTTTTGGGGGATTTTGGGGTTTTTTTGGGCTGGATTTTTGGGGGATTTGGCGGATTTTTTTGGGGTGGATTTTTGGGGGATTTTGGGAATTTCTGGGTCGATTTTTGGGGGATTTTGGAGAGATTTTTTGGGCTGAATTTTTGGGGTATTCTGGTGGATTTGGGGCTGTATTTTTGGGGGTTTAGGGTGGTTTGGGGCGATTTTTTGGTGATTTTTGGGCTGG
>NW_024369427.1:0-858 GCF_014805655.1 Passer montanus
CTGAACCCCAAAATTTCCTGAAATTACCCAAAAAAATCCCGAAATTCCCCCAAAAATACCAAAATTTTTACTCAAAAATAAAAAAAAATCCCGTTAAAAACACTCAAAATTGAGGTAAAAACATGTAGTGGGCGGGGCTGTGGGCGGGGCTTCGGTGCAGGCTCCGCCCCTGGGCCTGAACCCCAAAATTTCCTGAAATTACCCAAAAAAATCCCGACATTCCCCCAAAAATACCAAAATTTTTACTCAAAAATAAAAAAAATCCCGTTAAAAACACCCAAAATAAGGTTAATATTTGGAGTGGGCGGGGCTTCGGTGGAGGCTCCGCCCCTGGGGCTGAACCCCAACATTTCCCAAAATTCCCCCAAAAAATACCGAAATTTCTACTCAAAAATAAAAAAAATACCGTTAAAAACACTCAAAATTGAGGTAAAAACATGTAGTGGGCGGGGCTGTGGGCGGGGCTTCAGCACAGGCTCCGCCCCTGGGGCTGAACCCCAACATTTCCCAAAATTACACCAAAAAATCCCGAAATTCCTCCAAAAAATACCGAAATTTCTACTCAAAAATAAAAAAAATACCGTTAAAAACACTCAAAATTGAGGTAAAAACATGTAGTGGGCGGGGCTGTGGGCGGGGCTTCAGCACAGGCTCCGCCCCTGGGGCTGAACCCCAACATTTCCCAAAATTACACCAAAAAATCCCGAAATTCCCCCAAAAAATACCGGAATTTCTACTCAAAAATACAAAAAATCCCGTTAAAAACACCCAAAAATGAGGTAAAAATTGGAGTGGGCGGGGCTGAGGGCGGAGCTTTGGTGGAGGCTCTGCCCCTGGGCCTGAACGCCAAAAATTCCT
>NW_024369428.1:0-858 GCF_014805655.1 Passer montanus
TTGGGGAATTTTTTGGGATTTTTTGGGAAGTTTTTGGGATTTCTTGGGATTTTTATTGATTTTTTGAGGATTTTTGGGGGTTTTTTTATGTATCTTCCAGGACCTTTTCAAGTCGTGTTTTGGTCATTTTTGGGCCGATTTTTCCCCTTTTTTGGGTCCATTTGGGTCATTTTTGGGTCCATTTGGGTCATTTTTGGGTCCATTTGGGTCATTTTTGGGCCGATTTTTGCCATTTTTGGGTCATTTTGGGCGGGTCATTTCTGGTCGTATTTTTCCCATTTCTGGGTGGATTTTCCCCATTTTTGGGTGGTTTTTCCCATTTCTGTGTCAATTTGGGTCATTTTTGGGTGGATTTTTCTCATTTTTGTGTCAATTTGTGTCGTTTTTGGGCCGATTTGGGTCATTTTTGGGTCCATTTGGGTCATTTTTGGGCTGATCTGGGTCATTTTTAGATGCGTCATTTCTGGGAGGATTTTTTCTATTTCTGGGTGGATTTTTGCCATTTTTGTCTCAATTTCTGCCATTTCTGTGTCCATTTGTGTTATTTTTGTGTTGATTTGGGTCATTTTTGGGTCCATTTGGGTCATTTTTGGGTTGATTTGGGTCATTTTTGGGTCGATTTGGGTCATTTTTGGGTCCGTTTGAGTCATTTTTGGGTGGATTTGGGTCATTTTTGGTCTGATTTGGGTCATTTTTGGGTTGATTTTTGCAATTTTTGGGCAGATTTTTGCCCTTTTTTGGGTCGATTTGGGTCATTTTTGGGTCGATTTTTGCCATTTTTGGGCCGATTTTTGCCATTTTTTTGTCGATTTGGGTCATTTTTGGGTCAATTTGGGTCATTTTTGGGCTGATTTGGGT
>NW_024369429.1:0-3653 GCF_014805655.1 Passer montanus
CTGTCCCTGCCCGTGTCCCCGGGCTGTCCGGTGTCCCCCAGCCCGGTCCCCTGGCAGGAGGTGACACGCCGGTGGCACCGCACGCTGCTGGAGCTGGACCTGAGCGGGCGCCGCGAGCCCGGCCTGGGGGCGGCGCTGGCCCAGTTCGGGCCCCGCGACCCCCTCAGGGTCCTGCGGCTGGCGGGGACCCCCGTGACCCCCCAGGAGCTCAGGGGGGACACTGGGGACACTGGGGACACTGGGGACACTGGGGACACTGGGGACACTGGGGACACTGGGGACACTGGGGACACTGGGGACACTGGGGACACTGGGGACACTGGGGACACTGGGGACACTGGGGACACTGGGGACACTGGGGACACTGGGGACACTGGGGACACTGGGGACACTGGGGACACTGGGGACACTGGGGACACTGGGGACACTGGGGACACTGGGGACACTGGGGACACTGGGGACACTGGGGACACTGGGGACACTGGGGACACTGGGGACACTGGGGACACTGGGGACACTGGGGACACTGGGGACACTGGGGACACTGGGGACACTGGGGACACTGGGGACACTGGGGACACTGGGGACACTGGGGACACTGGGGACACTGGGGACACTGGGGACACTGGGGACACTGGGGACACTGGGGACACTGGGGACACTGGGGACACTGGGGACACTGGGGACACTGGGGACACTGGGGACACTGGGGACACTGGGGACACTGGGGACACTGGGGACACTGGGGACACTGGGGACACTGGGGACACTGGGGACACTGGGGACACTGGGGACACTGGGGACACTGGGGACACTGGGGACACTGGGGACACTGGGGACACTGGGGACACTGGGGACACTGGGGACACTGGGGACACTGGGGACACTGGGGACACTGGGGACACTGGGGACACTGGGGACACTGGGGACACTGGGGACACTGGGGACACTGGGGACACTGGGGACACTGGGGACACTGGGGACACTGGGGACACTGGGGACACTGGGGACACTGGGGACACTGGGGACACTGGGGACACTGGGGACACTGGGGACACTGGGGACACTGGGGACACTGGGGACACTGGGGACACTGGGGACACTGGGGACACTGGGGACACTGGGGACACTGGGGACACTGGGGACACTGGGGACACTGGGGACACTGGGGACACTGGGGACACTGGGGACACTGGGGACACTGGGGACACTGGGGACACTGGGGACACTGGGGACACTGGGGACACTGGGGACACTGGGGACACTGGGGACACTGGGGACACTGGGGACACTGGGGACACTGGGGACACTGGGGACACTGGGGACACTGGGGACACTGGGGACACTGGGGACACTGGGGACACTGGGGACACTGGGGACACTGGGGACACTGGGGACACTGGGGACACTGGGGACACTGGGGACACTGGGGACACTGGGGACACTGGGGACACTGGGGACACTGGGGACACTGGGGACACTGGGGACACTGGGGACACTGGGGACACTGGGGACACTGGGGACACTGGGGACACTGGGGACACTGGGGACACTGGGGACACTGGGGACACTGGGGACACTGGGGACACTGGGGACACTGGGGACACTGGGGACACTGGGGACACTGGGGACACTGGGGACACTGGGGACACTGGGGACACTGGGGACACTGGGGACACTGGGGACACTGGGGACACTGGGGACACTGGGGACACTGGGGACACTGGGGACACTGGGGACACTGGGGACACTGGGGACACTGGGGACACTGGGGACACTGGGGACACTGGGGACACTGGGGACACTGGGGACACTGGGGACACTGGGGACACTGGGGACACTGGGGACACTGGGGACACTGGGGACACTGGGGACACTGGGGACACTGGGGACACTGGGGACACTGGGGACACTGGGGACACTGGGGACACTGGGGACACTGGGGACACTGGGGACACTGGGGACACTGGGGACACTGGGGACACTGGGGACACTGGGGACACTGGGGACACTGGGGACACTGGGGACACTGGGGACACTGGGGACACTGGGGACACTGGGGACACTGGGGACACTGGGGACACTGGGGACACTGGGGACACTGGGGACACTGGGGACATTGGGGACCCCCGTGACCCCCCAGGAGCTCAGGTGGGACACGGGGGCATTGGGGACATGGAGGGGACACTGGGGGCATTGGGGACATGCAGGGCACAGTGGGGACATGGGGGGAACACTGGGGGGTCACTGTGGAGGTCAGGGGACATTTGGGGGTCACTCCTGCAGTCAGGGGATGTTTGGGGACACTCTGGGGGTCAGGGGACACTTGGGGGGGTCAGGTGACACTGGGGTGACCCTGGGTGACCCTGGTGTCCGTGTCCCCAGCCTGCTGCTGGCCTGTCCCCAGCTGTCCCTACATTCCTGGGGGGCACAGGGGGGGTCAGGGGACACTCGGGTGACCCTGGGTGACACTGGGGGGTCAGGGGACACTGGGGTGACACGCAGGTGACAGTTAGGGGGGTCAGGGGACACTCGGGTGACCCTGGGTGACCCTGGTGTCCGTGTCCCCAGCCTGCTGCTGGCCTGTCCCCAGCTGTCCCTACATTCCTGGGGGGCACAGGGGGGGTCAGGGGACACTCGGGTGACCCTGGGTGACCCTGGTGTCCGTGTCCCCAGCCTGCTGCTGGCCTGTCCCCAGCTGTCCCTACATTCCTGGGGGGCACAGGGGGGGTCAGGGGACACTCGGGTGACCCTGGGTGACACTGGGGGATCAGGGGACACTGGGGTGACACTGGGGTGGCACTGGGGGGTCAGGGGGCCCTCAGGGGCCCCTGCTGCCCGTGTCCCCAGCCCGCTGCTGGCGTGTCCCCAGCTGTCGCTGCTGGACGTGTCCTCGTGCCGCCGCCTGCCCCGCGGCACCAAGCGGCCGCACCGGGGCCGGGGGGCGGTGCTGCGGCTGCTGCGGGGGCTGCGGGGGCTGCCGGGGGGCCGCGCGCCCCCGGGGAGCCCCCCCGGGACGGGGACACCCCCCGAGGAGGGGACACCCCCCGAGGTGGGGACAGCCCCCCCGGGGACACCCCCCGAAATGGGGACACCCCCAGAGGAGGGGACACCCCCCGATGAGGGGACACCCCTGGAAGTGACGCCCCCAGATCAGGGGACACCCCCCGAGGAGGGGACACCCCTGGAAGTGACGCCCCCCCAGGGGACACCCCCAAATCGGGTGGCCCCACCCGGTGTGACCCCCCTAAATCAAGGGAACCCCCCCGGTGTGACCCCCCCTGGGCAGGTGACACCCCCCCAGGGGACACCCCCAAATCAGGTGACACCCCCGCCCCCCCAGGGGACACCCCCAAATCAGGTGGCCCCACCCGGTGTGACCCCCCTAAATCAAGGGAACCCCCCCGGTGTGACCCCCCCTGGGCAGGTGACACCCCCCCAGGGGACACCCCCAAATCAGGTGACACCCCCCCAGGGGACACCCCCAGATCAGGGGACACCCCCCAGTGTGACCCTCCCAAATCAGGGGACCCCCCCCAGTGTGACCCCCCCAAATCAGGGGACCCCCCCAGAACAGGTGACACCCCCCAGTGTGACCCCCCCAAATCAGGGGACCCCCCCCAGTGTGACCCCCCCGGATCCTGGGACCCCCC
>NW_024369429.1:4710-5473 GCF_014805655.1 Passer montanus
GCCTCATTTGCATATTAATGAGGGTTAATGAGGCAGCGCGGCCCCGCCCCCAGCCCGGCCCCCCCCCAAAATAAAAAACAGCTGCGGCCGCGGGGGGAGGGGAGAGCCGGGGATGGGGGCGGGGCCACCTGGGCAATGCCAGAGACACCTGGGCTACCTGGGCATGCACCTGGGCAACCCCACCCCCCGAAATAAAAAACAGCTGCGGCCGCGGGGGGAGGGGAGAGCCGGGGATGGGGGCGGGGCCACCTGGGCAATGCCAGAGACACCTGGGCTACCTGGGCATGCACCTGGGCAACCCCAGAGCCCACCTGGGCAATGCCAGAGACACCTGGGCAACCTGAGAGACACCTGGGCAACCTGGGCATGCAGCTGGGCAACCTGGGCATGCACCTGGGCAACCTCTGAGAGACCACCTGGGCGAGCTGAGAGACCACGTGGGCAACCTGAGAGTGCACCTGGGCAATGCCAGAGACACCTGGGCAAGCTGGGAATGCACCTGGGCAACCTGAGAGACACCTGGGCAACCTGAGAGACACCTGGGCAATGCCAGAGACACCTGGGCAACCTGGGCATGCAGCTGGGCAATGCCAGAGACACCTGGGCAACCTGGGCATGCACCTGGGCAACCTGAGAGACACCTGGGCAACCTGAGAGACACCTGGGTGAGCTGGGAATGCAGCTGGGCAACCTGAGAGACACCTGGGCAATGCCAGAGACACCTGGGCAACCTGAGAGACACCTGGGCAACCTGAGAGACACC
>NW_024369429.1:6995-22265 GCF_014805655.1 Passer montanus
TGGGCAACCTGGGCATGCAGCTGGGCAACCTGAGAGACACCTGGGCAACCTGGGCATGCACCTGGGCAACCTCTGAGAGACCACCTGGGCGAGCTGAGAGACCATGTGGGCAACCTGAGAGACACCTGGGCAATGCCAGAGACACCTGGGCAAGCTGGGAATGCACCTGGGCAACCTGAGAGACACCTGGGCAACCTGAGAGACACCTGGGCAACCTGAGAGACACCTGGGCAATGCCAGAGACACCTGGGCAACCTGGGCATGCAGCTGGGCAATGCCAGAGACACCTGGGCAACCTGGGCAGGCACCTGGGCAACCTGAGAGACACCTGGGCAACCTGAGAGACACCTGGGTGAGCTGGGAATGCACCTGGGCAACCTGAGAGACACCTGGACAACCTGGGAATGCAGCTGGGCAATGCCAGAGACACCTGGGCAACCTGAGAGACACCTGGGTGAGCTGGGAATGCAGCTGGGCAACCTGAGAGACACCTGGACAACCTGGGAATGCAGCTGGGCAAGCTCAGGATCCACATGGGCAAGCTGAGAGTGCACCTGGGCAACCTGAGAGACACCGGGGCGAGCTCAGAGCTAATTGGGCAATGCCAGGATCCACCTGGGCAACCTCAGAGCCCACTGGGCGACCCCACCATCACCTGGGCAACCCCTGGATCCACCTGGGCAACCTCAGGACTCACCTGGGCAACACCAGGATCCCCATGGGCAACCTGAGAATGCACCTGGGCAACCTGAGAGCCACCTGGGCAACCCCAGCATCACCTGGGCAACCTCAGAACCTGCCTGGGAACTGACAGAGCCCACCTGGGCAACCTCAGAACCCCTTGGACAACCTGAGAGCGCACCTGGGCAATCCCAGGATGCACCTGGGCAACCTCAAGATCCAGCTGGGCAATCTGGGAATGCACCTGGGCAACCTCAGCGCCCACCTGGGCAACCTCAGAACCTCTTGGACAACCTGAGAGCCCACCTGGGCGAGCTCAGAGCCACCTGGGCAGCCTGAGAATGCACCTGGGCAACCTCAGAACCCTTTGGACAACCTGAGAGCCCACCTGGGCAACCTCAGGATCCCCCTGGGCAACCTCAGAACCACCTGGGCAATCCCAGGATCCACCTGGGCAACCTCAGCGCCCACCTGGGCAACCTCAGAACCTCTTGGACAATCTGAGAATGCACCTGGGCAATCCCAGGATGCACCTGGGCAACCTCAGAGCCACCTGGGCAACCTCGGAACCTGCCTGGGCAACGCCAGGATCTGCCTGGGCAACATCAACACCCACCTGGGCAACCCCAGAGCCCACCTGGGCAACCTCAGAACCACCTGGGCAATCCCAGGATCCACCTGGGCAACCTCAGCGCCCACCTGGGCAACCTCAGAACCTCTTGGACAATCTGAGAATGCACCTGGGCAATCCCAGGATGCACCTGGGCAACCTCAAGATCCAGCTGGGCAATCTGGGAATGCACCTGGGCAACCTCAGCGCCCACCTGGGCAACCTCAGAACCTCTTGGACAATCTGAGAATGCACCTGGGCAATCCCAGGATGCACCTGGGCAACCTCACAACCTGCCTGGGCAACCTCGGAACCTGCCTGGGCAACATCAACACCCACCTGGGCAGCCTCAGAACCACCTGGGCCACCTGAGAGCCCACCTGGGGCACCTGAGAGCCCACCTGGGCAACCTGAGAGCCCACCTGGGCAACATCAACACCTACCTGGGCAGCCTCAGAACCACCTGGGCAACATCAACACCCACCTGGGCAACCCCAGAGCCACCTGGGCAACCCCAGAGCCACCTGGGCAACCCCGGAGCCCACCTGGGCAACCTGAGAGCCCACCTGGGCAACCCCAGAGCCACCTGGGCAACCCCGGAGCCACCTGGGCAATGCAAGGACCCACCTGGGCAATGCCAGAGCCCCCTGGGCCACCTGAGAATGACCTGGGCAACCTGCGCGTTTACCTGGGCAACCTGGGAACGTGCCTGGGCGATGCCACAGCCCACCTGGGCAACGCCAAGGCCCACCTGGGCAACCTGGGAGCCTCGCTGGGCAACGCCAGAGCCAACCTGGGCTACGTCAGATTGCACCTGGGCACGCTCAGGGCCCCCCGGGCAAACCCAGAGCTCCCCGGGCCACCTGAGAGACCACCCGGGCCACCTCAGCTCCAACCTGGGCAACCTGAGATACCACCTGGGCCACCTGAGATACCTCCCGGGCCACCTCAGCTCCAACCTGGGCAACCTGAGATACCACCTGGGCCACCTGAGATACCTCCCGGGCCACCTCAGCTCCAACCTGGGCAACCTCAGCTCCAACCTGGGCCACCTGAGATACCACCCGGGCCACCTCAGCTCCAACCTGGGCAACCTCAGGGACCACCTGGGCAACCTCAGCTCCAACCTGGGCAACCTCAGGGACCACCTGGGCAACCTGAGAGACCTCCTGAGCAACCTCAGCTCCAACCTGGGCAACCTCAGCTCCAACCTGGGCCACCTGAGATACCACCCGGGCCACCTCAGCTCCAACCTGGGCAACCTCAGGGACCACCTGGGCAACCTCAGCTGCAGCCTGGACAACCTGAGAGACCTCCCGGGCCACCTGAGAGACCTCCCGGACCACCTGAGAGACCACCTGGGCCACCTCAGCTCCAACCTGGGCCACCTGAGAGACCACCTGGGCAACCTGAGAGCTCCCTGGGCAGTGTAAGAACCCACCTGGGCACCCTCAGTCCCACCTGGGCAGTGCCAGAGATCGCTGGGCAACCTCAGTTCCCACCTGGGCCACCTCAGTTCCCACCTGGGCAACCTCAGCGTCCACCTGGACAGCCTCATCTCCAACCTGGGCCACCCCAGAGACCACCTGGGCCACCTCAGTTCCCACCTGGGCCACCTCAATTCCCACCTGGACAACCTCAGTTCCCACCTGGGCAACCTCATCTCCAACTTCGGCCACCTCAACTCCCACCTGGACAACTTCAACGCCCACCTGGGCCACCTCATCTCCAACCTGGGCCACCCCAATTCCCACCTGGACAAGTGCAGCGCCCACCTGGACCACCTCAATTCCCACCTGGACAACTTCAACTCCCACCTGGGCCACCTCGGTTCCCACCTGGGCCACCTCAGCGCCCACCTGGGCCACCTCAGCGCCCACCTGGGCCACCTCAGCGCCCACCTGGGCCACCTCAGCACCGCCTGGGCCACCTCACGATTTACCTGGACAAGCTCAACTCCCACCTGGGCAACCTCAGAGCGCACCTGGGCGAGCTCAGGGCCCACCTGGCCAACCTCAACTCGCGCCTGGACAAGCCCGGCGGCCACCTGGGCGAGCTCAGGGCCGGCCTGGGCACGCTGGGCGCCCTCCTGGGCAACCTGAGCGCCCACCTGGACAACCTGGGCGCCCTGCTGGGCAACCTGAGCGCCCACCTGGGCAACCTGGGCATCAACCTGGGCACCTTCCGAGGCCAGATGGGCGACGGCAGAGCGGCCTGGGCGGGCTGGGCGCCACCTGGGCAAGCTCAGAGCCCACCTGGGCAACTTGAGAAATCATCTGGGCAAGCTCAGAGCTCACCTGGGCAACTTGAGAAATCACCTGGGCAAGCTCAGAGCCCACCTGGGCAACTTGAGAAATCATCTGGGCAAGCTCAGAGCTCACCTGGGCAACTTGAGAAATCACCTGGGCAAGCTCAGAGCCCACCTGGGCAAGCTGAGAGCCCACCTGGGACCCCTCGGAGCTCACCTGGGACCCCTCGGAGCCCCCCCGGGACCCCCGAGAGCCCCCCCGGGACCCCCCGGAGGTCACCTGTGCGGCCCCAGTGCGTACCTGGCTGACCGAGCCCCCCCCGAGCTCGATCAGATGCTAATGAGATGCTAATCGCATGCTAACGAGATGGTAACGAGATGGTAATAAGATGCTGATGAGATGCAAATGAAGCCTCCCTGATTGCTCGCGGCCTGTCGGGGGTGGGGGAGGGGTGGGGAGACCCCTGCCCCAATTCCCGGCGTCCTCCCCCTCCCCAAAAAAAACCAAATTGGGATTTGGGCTCCCAAAATTCTGGAGTTTTCCTGGATTTCCCCCCAGAAATTTGGGATTTCCAGGATTTTTCAGCCTCCCAAAATTCTGGGATTCCCCCGGATCCCAGCGCTCCCCGAATTCCCCCCGACCCCAAATTTTGGGATTCTCCCAGAATTCTTTGAGTCCACAAACCCCAAATTTTGGGATTTTCCTGGATCCCAGCACTCCCCATTCCCATTTTCCCCATTTTCCCCATTTCCAATCCCAATCCCATTTTCCCCATTCCTATTATTCCCATTTTCCCCTTTTCCCCTTTTTTCCCATTTCCCCCATTCCTATTATTCCAATTTTCTCCATTTCTCCCATTCCCATTATTCCCATTATTCCCATTATTCCCATTTCCTCCCTTTTTCCCATTTCCCCCATTCCCATTATTCCTATTTATCCCATTTTTCCCCATTCCCATTTATCCCATTATTCCAATTTTCTCCATTTCCCCCAGTCCCATTTTCCCCATTTTCCTCATTATTCCCATTATTCCCTTTTTTCCCATTTCCCCATTCCCATTATTCCCATTTATTCCATTTTCCCCATTCCCAATCCCATTCCCATTTTCCCGTTCCCATTTTCCCCAATCCCATTCTCATTTTCCCCATTCCCATTATTCCCACTTGTCGAATTTTCCCATTTTCCCCATTTCTCCCCATCCCCATTTTCCCATGTTTCCATTTTTCCCATTTCCCCATTCCCATCATTCCCATTTATCCCATTTCTCCCATTCCAATTTTTCCCATTATTCCCATTTTCCCCATTCCCATTTCCCCTTTATTCCCATTTTCCCCGTTTTTTCCCCTTTTAACCCCAAATCCAGCTCTCCCTCTGCTCCCAAAGTTCCCCCAAAAATTCACCCATTTTCTCCATTTTTCCCCTTTTAACCCCAAATCCAGCTCTCCCTCTGCTCCCAAAGTTCCCCCAAAAATTCAATTTTCGGATTCTCCCAAGACCCAGAGTTCCCAATTCCCCCAAAATTCAGTTTTGGGATTCTCAGAGTTCCCAGATTTCACAATTCCCCCAAAATTCAATTCTGGGATTTTCCCAGGTTCCAGATTTCCCAATTGCCCCAAAATTCAATTTTGGGATTCTCAGAGTTCCCAGATTTCCCAATTCCCCCAAAATTCAGTTTTGGGATTCTCCCGGCTCTGAGGGATCCCCCAAATTCCCCAAAATTCCGTTTTGGGATTCTCGCGGCTCCTAAAGCTCCCAAATCCCCCCAAAATTCCGGGATTCTCCCGGCTCCTAAAGGTCCCACAATCCCCGAAATTCCGGGATTCTCCTGATCCTAAAGCTCCCAATTCTCCCAAATACCCCCAAAAATTCCGGGATTCTCCCGGGTCCTAAAGGTCCCAAATATAAAAAAAAAAAAATTCCGGGATTTCCCCGGCTCCAATCTCTCCCCAAATTCCTGGATTCTTCTGGGTTCTAAAGCTCCCAATTCCCCCCAAATCTTGGGATTCTCCGAGATGCATTCCCTCTCCATTTCCCCCCAAATCCCGGGATTCTCCCGGTTCCCATCGCTCCCCAAATCCCGGGATTCTTCCGGCTCCGATCGCTCCCCAAATCCCGGGATTCTCCCGGCTCCCGCCGCCCCCCGAATCCCGGGATTCCCCCGGCTCCAATCTCCCCGAATGCCGGGATTCTCACGGCTCCAATCTCCCCGAATGCCGGGATTCTCACGGCTCCAATCTCCCTCCAAATCCCGGGATTCTCCCGGTTCCCATCGCTCCCCAAATCCCGGGATTCCCCCGGCTCCAATCGCTCCCCAAATCCCGGGATTCCCCCGGGTCCTAAAGCTCGCAATTCCCCCCCAAATCCCGGGATTCTCCCGGCTCTGTTCGCTCCCCAAATCCCGGGATTCTCCCGATCCTAACGCTCCCCAAATCCCGGGATTCCCCCGGCTCCAACCGCTCCCCGAATTCCGGGATTCTCCGAGCTCCAATCCCTCCACATTCCCCCCCGAATCCCGGGATTCTCCCGGCTCCGATCGCTCCCCAAATCCCGGGATTCCCCCGGCTCCTAAAGCTCCCCATTTCCCCCCAAACCCCGGGATTCTCCCGGTTCCAAGCTCTTCCCGAGTCCCGGGATTCTCCCGGCTCTGATCGCTCCCCGAATCCCGGGATTCTCCCGGGTCCTAAAGCTCCCAATTCTCCCCGAAATCCCGGGATTCTCCCGGCTCCCATCGCTCCCCGAATCTCGGAATTCCCCCGGCTCCAATCTCCCCGAATCCCGGGATTCTCCCATCTCCGATCGCTTCCCGAATCCCGGGATTCTCCCGGCTCCCATCCCTCCCCGAATCCCGGGATTCTCCCGGCTCCCATCCCTCCCCGAATCCCGGGATTCTCCCGGCTCCCATCCCTCCCCAAATCCCGGGATTCTCCCGATCCTATCCCTCCCCGAACCCCGGTCGGCTGCGGGCGGCCCCGGCCCGGAGCTGGGCGGCCGCGCCCGCCGCACAAAGCCGTAGCTCGGTTCGGCACCCCCCGCCCGCGCCCCCCCGCCCGGGGGGGGCCCTTTGTGGCGGCGGGGCCGGGCCCGGTCCCCGGAGGAACCATGCCCAGGTCGTTCCTGGTGAAGAAGGTGAAGCTCGATGACTTCCCCGCCGGCCTCGACGCCCCGTACGGCCGCGCCCGGGCGGATTTCGGCTCCCGGCTGCACGAGAAGGGTAAATACCGAGCGCCGGGCCCCGCCGGGCCCCGCGGGCCCCCCTTCCCCCGGCCGGGAACCGCCGCATTCCGCCGCGCCGCCGCCGCCGGGACACAGGGGAAGGGACACAGGGGAAGGGACACAGGGGAGCGGCCACAGGGGAAGGGACACAGGGGAAGGGACACAGGGAAAGGGACAGCGGCCACAGGGGGAGGGACACCGGGGGAGGGACACAGGGGAAGGGACAGCGGCCACAGGGGGAGGGACACCGGGGGAGGGACACAGGGGAAGGGACAGCGGCCACAGGGGGAGGGACACAGGGGAAGGGACACAGGGGAAGGGACACGGGGAAAGGGACACGGGGGAAAGGACAGCGGCCACAGGGGAAGGGACGGGATGCGGGAGGCAGGGACCGGGCTGCGGGCACGGACGGGGACAGCGACAAGGGAAGGGACTGGGGATGCTGCCGCAGGGACGGGGACAGCGACAAGGGAAGGGACAGCGACAAGGGAAGGGACAACGGGGTGAGGGCAGCGATGGGGACAGCGACAAGGGAAGGGACAGTGACAAGGGAAGGGACAGCGACAAGGGAAGGGACGGTGACAAGGGAAGGGACAGGGGATGCTGGCGCAGGGACAGCGACAAGGGAAGGGACAGCAGGTGAGGGCAGCGATGCGGAGATGGAAGAAGGAGGGACGGGGACAGGGGACGCGGACTGCGGGGACAGGGGACAGGGACTGCAGGGACAGGGGACAGGAACTGCGGGGACAGGGACTGGGACAGGGGACAAAGACTGCGGGAACAGGGGACAGGAACTGCGGGGACAGGGGTGAGGGACAAGGACAAGGGGAGGAAGAGGTGCGGGGGGTTGGGGGCAGGGATGGGGACCCGGACAGGGGACAAGGGACAGGGGACAAGAGGACAGAGACAAGGAACAGAGCGGAGATGCGGGCAGCGATGGGGACAGGGACTGCGGGGACAGGGAACAGTGGCCGGGACTGCGGGGACAGGGACAAGGGCACAGGGACAGAGACAGCGACAAGGGACAGGGCACAGGACACAGGGACAGGGACAGGCACAGGGACAGGGCACAGTGACAGGCACAGGGCACAGGGACAGGGCACAGGGACAAGGGCACAGGGACAGGGACAGGGACAGCGACAAGGCAAGGGACAGGAAGCCAGCGGCAGGGATGGGGACAGGAATGCGGGGACAAGGGACAGGGGACAGAGATGCGGGCAGGGATGGGAACAGGGACAAGGGACAGGGACAGGAGCCAATGGCAGGGATGGGGACAGGAATGCGGGGACAAGGGACAGGGGACAGAGATGCGGGCAGGGATGGGAACAGGGACAAGGGACAGGGACAGGAGCCAATGACAGGGATGGGGACAGGGGACAGGGAGAGAGTCCGGGTTCGGGACTGAGGGGACAGGGATGGGGACAGCGTCAGGAGTAGGGGACAGGGACAGGAGCCAATGGCAGCGACAATGACAGGGACACGGGCAGGGATGGGGACAGGGGGCTGCGGGAAGGGACAGGGACAGGGGACAGGGGACAAGGACAGGGACAGAGACAAGGGGTTAAGGACAGGGATGGGGATGGGGACAGGGGACAGGGGAAAGGGCAGGGCTGGCAGCAGGGACAGGGACAGGGACAGGGGAAAGGGACAGAGACAAGGGGTTAAGGGCAGGGATGGGGACGGGGACACGGGACTGGCACAGGGACAGGGATGGGGACAGGGTGAAAGGACAGGGACAGGGGGTGAGGGCAGGGACAGGGACAGAGACAAGGGGTTAAGGGCAGGGACAAGGGACAGAGACAGGGGACAGGGACAGGGGGACAGGAGGACAGGGAACAGGGGACAGGGACAGGGACAGGGGCAAAGAGCAGAGACAGGGAACCAGCGGCAGGATGGGGACACGGGACAGGGATAGGGGAGAGGGGACAGGGACAGGGGACAGGGGACAGGCAGGGCTGACGTGGGGAGGGCGGTGGGTGTGGGGGTGTGCGGGATTTTTGGGGGATGGGGGGACGGGGACAAGGGACAAGAGATGAGCGACAAGGGACAAGGGACAAGGGACAAGGGACAAGGGCAGGAGTCGAGTCGGGCGCAGTGTGGCAGGGGGATGGGCCGGGGGTCAGGAAGGGGGACAGACCGGGGGACAGTGTGACAGAGAAGGGGACAGACAGAGGGACAGACAGGGGATGGACAGGGGGCCGGGAAGGGGGACCGACAGGGGGACAAGCAGGGCACAGGCGGGTGACAGAGAGGTGACAGGACAGACAAGGGGACAGGCGGGGGACAAGCAGTGTCAGAGTGTGACAGACAAGGGGACAAGCAGGGGACAGACAGGGGGACGGGCAGATGGGGGGCAGGGGACACAGGACACACAGGGGGACACAGGAGGGACAGACACGGGACAGACAGGGGGACACAGGAGGGACAAACAGGGGGACACAGGAGGGACACGCAGCGACAAAGGAGACAGCCAGGGGGAGCCAGTGGGACACAGAAGGGACACAGGAGGGACAGCCAGGGAGACACAGGGGGACACGCAGGGGGACACAGAAGGGACACAGGAGGGACAGACACGGGACAGACAGGGCACACAGGGTGGGACAACCAGGGGGACACACAGGGGGACACAGGAGGGACACGCAGCGACAAAGGAGACAGCCAGGGGGAGCCAGTGGGACACAGAAGGGACACAGGAGGGACAGCCAGGGGGACACAGGGGGGACACAGAAGGGACACACACGGGACGCACAGGGGGACACAGGAGTGACAGACACGTGACAAACAGGGGGACACAGAAGGGACACACAGGACAAATGGGGACACACAGGGGATAACCAGGGTGACACAGGAGGGACACACACGGGACACACACGGGACACACACGGGACACACACGGGGGACACAGGGGGACACAGGAGGGACAGACGGGGGACACAGGAGGGGACACAGGAGGGGACAACCAGAGGGACACAGGAGGGACACACACGGACCAGCCAGGGGGACACAGGAGGGACACACAGGGGGACAGGAGGGACACAGGGGACACACACGGGACAAACAGGGGGACACAGGAGGGACAGACAGGGGACACACAGGGGGACACACAGGGGACAAACACGGGACAGCCAGGGGACACACAGGGGGACACACAGGGGACAAACACGGGACAGCCAGGGGACACACAGGGGGACACACAGGGGACAAACACGGGACAGCCAGGGGACACACAGGGGGACACACAGGGGACAAACACGGGACAGCCAGGGGACACACAGGGGGACACACAGGGGACAAACACGGGACAGCCAGGGGACACACAGGGGGACACACAGGGGACAAACACGGGACAGCCAGGGGACACACAGGGGGACACACAGGGGACAAACACGGGACAGCCAGGGGACACACAGGGGGACACACAGGGGACAAACACGGGACAGCCAGGGGACACACAGGGGGACACAGGAGGGACACACGGGACGCACACGGGACAAACAGGGGGACACAGGAGGGACACACAGGGGACACACAGGGGACACAGGGGGACACACAAGGGGACAGAAGGGACACACAAGGGACACACAGGGGGACACACAGGGGACAAACACGGGACAGCCAGGGGACACACAGGGGGACACAGGAGGGACAGATATGGGACACACAGGGGGACACAGGAGGGACAGATATGGGACACTCAGGGGGACACACAGGGGATAACCAGGGTGACACAGGAGTGACAGACACAGGACACACAGGGGACACAGGAGGGATAGACAGGGGACACACGAGCCACACACAGGGGACAAACAGGGGACAGGAGGGACACACAAGGGACACACAGGGGGACACAGAAGGGACAGACACGGGACATTCATGGGACACACAGGGGGACACAGGAGGGACAGACACGGGACAAACAGGGGGACACAGGAGGGACACACAGGGGACAACCAGGGTGACACCCAGGGCCCCCAGCTCCCCCCCGCGCGTCCCCAGCGCCACCCCGTCCCTGACCGCTGTCCCCGCGCTGTCCCCAGGGTACCTCAGCGACTACATGGCCCCCTCGGCCTTCGAGGGCGACGCCGAGGCCGCGCTCAAGGTGCCGTCCCCGGGCTCGCTGTACCCCGGCGGCCGCGGCGACTTCGGCGGGGGCGACTCGGAGCCCCCCGACAGCCCCGGCTCGGGCATGGCCGGCGGCTACATCAACGGCGACGCGGCCGTGAGCGAGGGCTACGCCGTGGACGCCTTCTTCATCACGGACGGCCGCTCCCGGCGCAAGGTGAGCGGCGCGGCGGCGCGGAGCCTGCCCCGCCACACGTGCGGCGAGTGCGGCAAGAGCTACGCCACCTCGTCCAACCTGAGCCGCCACAAGCAGACCCACCGCAGCCTGGACAGCAAGATGGCCAAGAAGTGTCCCACCTGCGGCAAGGTGTACGTCTCCATGCCGGCCATGGCCATGCACCTGCTGACGCACGACCTGAAGCACAAGTGCCAGGTGTGCGGCAAGGCGTTCAGCCGGCCCTGGCTGCTGCAGGGCCACATGCGCTCGCACACCGGCGAGAAGCCGTTCGGCTGCGCGCACTGCGGCAAAGCCTTCGCCGACCGCTCCAACCTGCGCGCCCACATGCAGACCCACTCGGCCTTCAAGCACTTCAAGTGCAAGCGCTGCAGCAAAACCTTCGCCCTCAAATCCTATCTCAACAAGCACTACGAGTCCGCCTGCTTCAAGGGGGCCGCGGCGCCCCTCAGCCCCCTGCGCCCCTGAGGGGCCGCGACCCCCGCCCGGCAGAGCCCGCCCCGCTCTGGAGGCTCCTCCGGGCGGAATTCGCCCCTCCGGGATGCAGGGGGAGAGGTCAGCCCCCGAGTTCAGCCCCGCCGAGTTCGGCCCCGAGGGGTGATCCGGCGGGATGGAGCTTCCGTCGGGATGGGCGCCTCGGATTGCGGCCGGCAGGGCTCGCCCTTCAGGATTCACCCCTCAAAAATCACCTGTCAGGATTCACCCCTCAAAAATCACCTGTCAGGATTCACCTCTCAAAATTCACCTGTCAGGATTCACCTCTCAAAGTTCACCCTTCAAAATTCACCTGTCAGGATTCGCCACTCAAAGTTCACCTGTCAGGATTCACCTCTCAAAGTTCACCTGTCAGGATTCGCCACTCAAAATTCACCTGTCAGGATTCACCCCTCAAAATTCACCTGTCAGGATTTGCCACTCAAAATTCACCTGTCAGGATTCACCTCTCAAGATTCACCTGTCAGGATTCACCTCTCAAGATTCACCTCTCAAGATTCACCTCTCAAAATTTACCTGTCAGGATTCGCCCTTCAGGATTCACCTCTCAAAATTCACTCTTCAAATTCCACCTGTCAGGATTCGCCCTTCAGGATTCACCTCTCAAAATTCACTCTTCAAATTCCACCTGTCAGGATTCGCCCTTCAGGATTCACCTCTCAAAATTCTCACTTCAAATTTCACCTTTCAGGATTCACCTCTCAAAATTCACCCTTCAGGATTCACCTCTCAAATTTCACCCTTCAGGATTCACCCTTCAAATTTCACTCGTCAGGATTCACCTCTCGAAATCCACCTTTTCAAATTCCACCCTTCAGGATTCACCTCCCAAAATTCACCCTTCAGAATCCGCCTTTCAAAATTCACCCTTCAAATTTCACTCGTCAGGATTCACCTCTCGAAATCCACCTTTTCAAATTCCACCCTTCAGGATTCACCTCCCAAAATTCACCCTTCAGAATCCGCCTTTCAAAATTCACCCTTCAAATTTCACTCGTCGGGATGGAGCCTTCAGGCCGGCAGGGCTCGCCCTTCAGGATTCACCCCTCAAAAATCACCTGTCAGGATTCACCTCTCAAAATTCACCTGTCAGGATTCACCTCTCAAAGTTCACCTGTCAGGATTCGCCCCTCAAAATTCACCTGTCAGGATTCACCCCTCAAAATTCACCTGTCAGGATTTGCCACTCAAAATTCACCTGTCAGGATTCACCTCTCAAGATTCACCTGTCAGGATTCACCTCTCAAGATTCACCTCTCAAGATTCACCTCTCAAAATTTACCTGTCAGGATTCGCCCTTCAGGATTCACCTTTCAAAATTCACTCTTCAAATTCCACCTGTCAGGATTCGCCCTTCAGGATTCGCCCTTCAAAATTCACCTGTCAGGATCCACCCTTCAAAATTCGCCCTTCAGGATTCACCCCTCAAAAATCACCTGTCAGGATTCACCTCTCAAAATTCACCTGTCAGGATTCGCCCTTCAGGATTCACCTCTCAAAATTCTCACTTCAAATTTCACCTTTCAGGATTCACCTCTCAAAATTCACCCTTCAGGATTCACCTCTCAAATTTCACCTCTCAAAATTCACCTGTCAGGATTCACCTCTCAAGATTCACCTGTCAGGATTCGCCTCTCAAAGTTCACCCTTCAGGATTCACCTCTCAAGATTCACCTGTCAGGATTCACCCCTCAAAGTTCACCTGTCAGGATTCGCCTCTCAAAGTTCACCCTTCAAAATTCACCTGTCAGGATTCACCCCTCAAAATTCACCTGTCAGGATTCACCTCTCAAAGTTCACCCTTCAAAATTCACCTGTCAGGATTCGCCCTTCAGGATTCACCTTTCAAAATTCTCACTTCAAATTTCACCTTTCAGGATTCACCCTTCAAATTTCACTCGTCAGGATTCACCTTTCGAAATCCACCTTTCAAATTCCACACTTCAAGAATCACCTCTCAAAATTCACCGTTCAGAATCCGCCTTTCAAAATTCACCCTTCAAATTTCACTCGTCGGGATGGAGCCTTCAGGATTGACCCTTCAAAATTCACCCGTTGGGATTCACCCTTTAAAATTCACCCTTCAAAATTCACCCTTCAAAATTCACCTTTCAAAATTCACCCTTCAAATTTCACCTTTCAGGATTCACCTCTCAAAATTCACCCTTCAGGATTCACCTCTCAAATTTCACCCTTCAGGATTCACCCTTCAAATTTCACTCGTCAGGATTCACCTCTCGAAATCCACCTTTTCAAATTCCACCCTTCAGGATTCACCTCCCAAAATTCACCCTTCAGAATCCGCCTTTCAAAATTCACCCTTCAAATTTCACTCGTCGGGATGGAGCCTTCAGGATTGACCCTTCAAAATTCACCCTTCAAATTTCACCTTTCAAAATTCACCCTTCAAAATTCACCTTTCAAAATTCACCCCTCAAAATTCACCCTTCAAAATTCACCCCTCAAAATTCACCCTTCAAAATTCACCTTTCAAAATTCACCTTTCAAAATTCACCCTCCAAATTTCACCCTTCAAATTCCGGCCGTCAGGATTCACCTGTCGGGATTCGCCCTTCAAAATTCAGCCCAAGGAATTCACCCTTCAAAAATTCCGGCCTCGAGATTCACCCCAAATTGTTCACCTTTTAAAGTTGGGCCCACAAAAGTTCAGCCCTCGAAATTCACCCCGAAAATTCTGGTCACGAAATTCAGCCTAAAAAATTCACGCTTCAAAGTTGGGGCTCCCCAAAACTGAGCCCCGAAATTCAGCCCTAAAATTCAATCCCAAAATTCACCCCACAAAATTCACCCTTCAAAGTTGAGCCCCCAAAAGTTCAGCCCAAGGAATTCATCCCACAAAATTCACCCTTCAGAGTTAGGCCCCCCAAAATTCACCCCAAAAATTCACCCTTCAGAGTTCAGCCCCCAAATTTGAGCCCCGAAATTCAGCCACAAAATTCACCCTTCAAAGTTGAGCCCCCAAAAGTTCAGCTCGAGGAATTCACCCCAAAAATTCCGCCCATGAAATTCACCCCACAAAATTCGCCCTTCAGAGTTGAGCCCCCCAAATTTGAGCCCTTGAAATTCAGCCCCAAAATTCACCCCACAAAATTCGCCCTTCAGAGTTTCACCCCAAAAGTTCAGGCCTAGGAATGTCACCCCAAAAATTCCGGCCACGAGATTCACCCCACAAAATTCATCCCTAGGAATTCACCCCAAAACTTCTGAGCAGGAAATTCACCCCACAAAATTCACCCTTCGAAGTTGGGCCCCCAAAATTTCAGTCCCGAAATTCAACCCCAAAATTCACCCCACAAAAATTCACCCTTCAAAGTTGGGCCCCCCAAAACTGAGCCCCGAAATTCAACCCCAAAATTCACCCCACAAAAATTCACCCTTCAAAGTTGGGCCCCCCAAAACTGAGCCCCGAAATTCAGCCCTAAAATTCAGCCCAAAAAATTGACCCCACAAAATTCACCCTTCCAAGTCGAGCCCCCCAAAATTCAGGCTCCAAAATTCACCCTTCAGAGTTGAGCCTCCCCCCAAAATCCAGACCCCAAATTTCTGACCCCAAAATTCGACCCCAAAATTCACATTTCGAGGTTCAGACCTCAAAAAAATTCCACCCGCCCCCAAAATTCACCCCCAAATCCCAAAATCCAGCACCCCAAAAATGCGGTAACCGAATGCATCCCCCCAAAAGTCGCCATCAAAATTCATCCCCC
>NW_024369429.1:22550-27885 GCF_014805655.1 Passer montanus
GAGGGGGCGTGGGGGGAGGGGGTGGGGTGGGAATGGGCACCTGTGAGCACCTGTGCACACCTGTGCACACACCTGTGTGCACCTGTGAGCACCTGTGCACACCTGTGAGCACCTGTGAGCACGTGTGCACACCTGTGAGCACCTGTACACAGCTGTGAGCACCTGTGAGCACCTGTGCGCACCTGTGAGCACCTGCACACACAGGTACAGAGCTGCACAGACATTTACACACCTGTACACACCTGCACACACCTGTGAGCACCTGTGAGCACCTGTACACACACCTGTACACAGCTGTGAGCACCTGTGCACACCTGTGCACACCTGTGAGCACGTGTGCACACCTGCACGTACACCTGTACACACCTGCACACACCTGTGTGCACCTGTACACAGCTGTGAGCACCTGTGAGCACCTGCACGTACACCTGTACACAGCTGCACACACCTGCACACACCTGTTCACACCTGTGAGCACGTGTGCACACCTGCACGTACACCTGCACACACACCTGTGCACACCTGTGAGCACCTGTGAGCACCTGTGCACACCTGTGAGCACCTGTGAGCACCTGCACGTACACCTGTACACAGCTGCACACACCTGCACACACCTGTTCACACCTGTGAGCACGTGTGCACACCTACACCTGTGAGCACCTGTGAGCAGCTGCACGCACACCTGTACACACTTGTGTGCACCTGTGCACACCTGTACACAGTTACACACACCTGTGAGCACCTGTGAGCAGCTGCACGCACACCTGTATACACCTGAACACACCTGTGTGCACCTGTGAGTGCCTGCACACACCTGCACACACCTGCACACACCTGTGCACACCTGTGCACACCTGCGCACACCTGTGCACACCTGTGCACACCTGCGCACACCTGTGCACACCTGTGCACACCTACATACAGCTGCACACACCTGTGCACACCTGCGCACACCTGTGCACACCTACATACACCTGCACACACCTGTACTCGCTGCACAAAGCACGTGCTGTAAGCTCAGCTCACCTGCACACACCTGAACACACCTGAACACACCTGCACACGCCTACACACACCTGCACACACCTGCGCACACCGGCACACACAGGTACAGGTACACACTGCACGCACCTGAGCACACCATGAGCACGCCGTGAACGTCACACCTGTGCACACCTGCACACGCCTTTACACACCTGAACACACCTGAACACACCTGAACACACCTGAGCACACCTGTGCACACCTGTACACACAGGTACACACCTGCACACACCTGCACACACCTGAGCACACCTGTGCACACCTGCACACGCCTTTACACACCTGTTCACAGCTTCACACACCTGCACACACAGGTACACACCTGCACACACCTGCACACGCCTGCACACACCTGTAGCACCTTGCACACACCTGCTCACACCTGTTCACACCTGCACACACCTGCACACACCTGTACGCACAGGTACACACCTGCTCACACCTGTTCACACCTGTAGCACCTTGCACACACCTGTTCACACCTGCACACACCTGTACACACAGGTACACACCTGTACACACCTGTTCACACCTGTACTCGCTGCACACACCTGCACACAGCTGTAGCACCTTGCACACACCTGAGCACACTGCACGCCCTTGTACACACCTGTGTGTGCCGGTGTGCGCCTGTGCACACCTGTGCGCACCTGTGCACACACAGGTACAGGTATGCACTGCACACACCTGAGCACACCTGCACAAAGCATGTACTGAAAACTCTGATCACCTGCACACACCTGCACACACCTGCGCACACCTGTACACACCTGCACACACCTGCACACACCTGCACACACCTGAAC
Source organism: Passer montanus (assembly GCF_014805655.1). Classification (NCBI taxonomy): domain Eukaryota; kingdom Metazoa; phylum Chordata; class Aves; order Passeriformes; family Passeridae; genus Passer; species Passer montanus. The sequence goes on from NW_024369429.1 coordinate 24,401, forward strand.
ACACCTGTGCACACCTGCACACACCTGTGCACACCTGTACACACCTGCACAAACAGGTACACACCTGAACACACCTGCACACACCTGTACACACCTGTTCACACCTGTACACGCTATGAGCACGCCATGAACGTCACATGCTGCGCTCACCTGTGCTCACCTGGGCAGGGCTCACCTGGGCACACCTGGGCAGGGCTCACCTGCGCGGTGCACACCTGGGCACACCTGGGCATTGACACACATTATACCTGTACTGCACACACCGGCGCACCTGTGCAGTGCACACCTGTGCACACCTGCACACACGCAGGGCCATGTCCCTGCAGGTACCGCAGGTGCCGCACTCCCTGCACACACCTGACACACCTGTGCACACCTGCACACACCTGTACACACCTGTACAATGCTCACCTGTGCAATGCACACAGCTGCACACACCTGTACACACCTGTACAATGCTCACCTGTGCAATGCACACAGCTGCACACACCTGTACACACCTGTACATACCTGCACACACCTGTGCAATGCACACCTGCACACACCTGACACACCTGTACAATGCTCACCTGTGCAATGCACACAGCTGCACACACCTGACACACCTGCACGCACCTGTACACCCTATATACCTGCACGCACCTGAGGCACACCTGTACATACCTGCACACACCTGTGCAATGCACACCTGCACACACCTGACACACCTGCACACACCTGAGCACAGGTGCGTCCCCGCAGGTGCTCCAGGTGCCACAGCGGCTGACCCCACCCCCCTCAGCCCCCCAGGTGTGCCCAGGTGTGCCCCAGGTGTGCCCAGGTGTGCCCAGGTGTGTCCCCAGGTGTCTCAGCTGTCCCCAGGTGTGTCCCCAGGTGTGTCCCCAGCTGTCCCCAGGTGTCCCCATGTCCCCAGGTGTGTCTCCGGTGTCCCCAGGTGTGTCCCCAGGTGTGTCCCCAGGTGTGTCCCCCTCACCTGGGCGGGGCTCCCCCCATTCAGGTACTGCAGGCCCGGGAGCTCCGCCCCTTCTGGGCTCGTGGGCGGGGCGTGCACCTGGGCCAGGCCCCGCCCCCCTGGGCACACCTGGGCCCGGGTACACCTGGGTCAAGCCCCGCCCCCTTGGGGCTCACCTGGGCGTGACCCCGCCCCCTTGGGGTTCACCTGGGCCTGGCCCCGCCCCCTTGGGGCTCACCTGGGTCCCGCCCCCTTGGGGCTCACCTGGGCCCCGCCCCCGGGCTCACCTGGGCCTGGCCCCGCCCCCCGGGCTCAGCCGGGCCCGGCCCCGCCCCCTTGGGGCTCACCTGGCCCCGCCCCCTTGGGGCTCACCTGGCCCCGCCCCCGGGGTTTGGGGCCAATCCGAGGGATTTCAGGACAAGCACAAGCGGCCCCCGCGGCCCCCCCGGCCCCGCGGCCAATAAAGGGACGAACCCGCCCCGGCTCCGCCTCCCTGCGCCGCCCCCGCGACCCCCGGGACCACCCCCCCAACCCCCACCCCCAGGGAAACCCCCATCCCCCCCACGGGACCCGCGGGACCACCGGGACCCCCCCACGGGACCGCCCCGGCTCCGCCTCCCTGCGCCGCCCCCGGGACCCCCCAGGGAAACCCCCGCGACTCCCACGGGATCCCCCGGGACCACCGGGATCACCCCCCGGGACCACCCCAGGGAAACCCCCACGGGATCCCCGGGACCACCGGGACCACTCCCCAGGGAAACCCCCGGGACCACCCCACGGGACCACAGGGACCACCCCCCAGGGAAAGCCCCGGGAACACCGGGACCCCCCCACGGGACCACCCCGGGACCACCGGGAGCACCCCCCAGGGAAACCCCTGGGACCACCGGGACCCCTCCCACGAGACCTGCTCGGGACCCCTCTCCGGGATGTCCCCGGAACCAGCGGGAACACCGGGACCACCGCGCCCCCCCCACCACGGGACCCCCCCCCAGCACCACCGGGACCAACCCCGGCACCACCGGGACCCCTCTCCGGGACCCCCACCCGGAACCAGCGAGATAATCGGGACCACCGGCTCTGCCCCACGGGACTACCGGGACCCCCGGGATCACCACGGGACCTTCCATAGGCGGGACCCCCCCGTGGGACCCCCGAGCCGCGGAATCCCCGATCCCGGGACCCCCGAACCGCAGTACCACCGGGACCAACCCCGGCACCACCGGGACCCCTCTCCGGGACCCCCACCCGGAACCAGCGGGATAACCGGGACCACCGGCTCTGCCCCACCGGGACCCCCGGGATCACCACGGGACCTTCCATAGGCGGGACCCCCCCGTGGGACCCCCGAGCCGCGGAATCCCCGATCCCGGGACCCCCGAACCGCGAGATCCCGGGACCCCCCACCCGGGGGACCCCAAACAGGCGGGACCCCGACCCACGGGACCCCCAAAACTGCGAGATTCCCGGGATCCCTCCCCCGGGACCCCCGGGAACCCCAAATCATGGGACCCCCGACCCGCGGGATCCCCTAAAACCGCGAGACCCCCGACCCACAAGACCCCAAAACGGGCGGGACCCCCGGGACCCCCGAACCACGAGACCCCCGGGAACCCCAAATCATGGGAACCCCCCCCACCCGCGGGACCCCCGAGACCCCTCAGCCCTGGGACCGCCGATCCACGGGACCCCCGGGACCCCCGGGACCCCCGAGGGGGTCCCGGCAGATAAAAGGGGGCAGCGCGGGGGTCCCGGCGGATAAGAGGGGGGGGCGGTCCCGGCAGTTAAAAGGGGAGGGGTCCTACACAGATAAAAGGGGAGGGGGTCCCAGCAGATAAAAGGGGAGCAGCGCGGGGGTCCCGCACAGATAAAGGGGAGGGGGTCCCCCACAGATAAAAGGGGAGCAGCGCGGGGGTCCCGCACAGATAAAAGGGGCGGGGGTCCCGGCAGCCATGGGAGCCCCGGGCTGGCTGTGGGGCCGGGGGGCGCGGCGGGCGCTGAGCTCGGGGGGCTCCCCCATCTCGGGGGGCTCCCCCATCTCGGGGGTCGCCCCCATCTCGGGGGTCTCCCCCGGCTCGGGGGTCGCCCCGCGCCCCTTCGAGGAGATGCCGCGGGCCGGGCGCGGGCGCTGGCTGAACCTGCTGAGCCTCTGGGGCCGGGGGGGCTTCCAGGACTTCCACCGCCGCATGGAGGGGGGCTTCCAGCGCCTCGGACCCGTCTACAGGTGGGGGGACACCGGGGAGGGGACCCCCAAACCATCGGGGGGTCCCCGGGGCTGGGGGACACCGGGGAAGGGGGGCTAAGAGACCCCAAATGATCCCGGGCCTGGGGGACACCGGGCAGGGGGGACAGGGTATCCCCGGGGGGCTTCCAGCGCCTCGGACCCGTCTACAGGTGGGGACCCCCAAACTATCCTGGGGACCCCGGGGCTGGGGGGACACCGGGCAGGGGAGACAGGGGACCCCCGAACTGTCCTGGGGCTGGGGGACACCGGGGAAGGGGGAATAAGGGACCCCCGGGGGGCTTCCAGCGC
>NW_024369430.1:0-858 GCF_014805655.1 Passer montanus
GATTAGTGATTTTGGGAATTTGGGGTTTTTGGGATTTGTGGGAATTAGCGATTTGGGGATTAGTGATTTTGGGATTAGGGATTTGGGATTGGGACTAACCCCCTCTCCCCAGAGCCCTCGGGGCCCCCGTGGGACGCGCGCTGCGGGGCCGTGCGGGCCCAGGGCGCCCCCGAGAGCATGAGGGACAAGGTGCTGCACCCCCATCCCCAGGTCCCACATTTCCCTGCTTCCCATGGATTTCTCCCTGCTTTTCCCCCTGTTTTTCCCCTGATTTTCCCCAGATTTTCTCCCTTCCTTCCCCATGTTTTTCCGATGTTTATCCCATATTTTCCCCATTTTTTTCCCATATTTTCCCCATTTTTTCCCCATATTTCCCCCATGTTTATCCCACATTTTCCCCACATTTCCCCCATATTTTCCCCGTGTTTTCCCCTCATTTTCCCTTGATTTTCCCCTGATTTTCCCCATATTTTCTCCCTTCCTTCCCCATGTTTATCCCATGTTCCCCCATGTTTCCCCACGTTTTCCCCACATTTTCCCCATATTTTCCCTGTATTTCCCCCACATTTTCCCCATGTTTATCCCACGTTTCCCCACATTTATCCCACGTTTATCCCACGTTTCCCCACGTTTATCCCACATTTATCCCACGTCTATCCCATGTTTATCCCGTGTTTATCCCACGTTTCCCCCACGTTTCCCCACATTTTCCCCACGTCTATCCCATGTTTATCCCATATTTCCCCCACGTTTCCCCCCCGTTCCCCCACATTTTCCCCACGTCTATCCCATGTTTATCCCATATTTCCCCCACGTTTCCCCCCCGTTCCCCCACATTTTCCCCACGTCTATCCCATG
>NW_024369431.1:0-858 GCF_014805655.1 Passer montanus
GACATTGGGGACACTGGGGACATTGGGGCAGCGAGGAGCAGCTGATCGCGTGTGCGGATTGCGGAAGGGCAGGTGGGGACACTGGGGACATTGGGGACATTGGGGACATTGGGGACATCAATGGGGACATCAATGGGGACATTGGGGACACCTTGGGGACATTGGGGGGATTGGGGACATTGGGGACATTGGGGACATTGTTTGGGGTGGGTTTTGGGGTATTTTTGGGGTATTTTTGGGTTAATTTTGGTGGTTTTTGGGCCCAGGGCCCCGTCGTGCCCGCAGCTCTCGCTGGCCATGGGGAATTTTGGGGCAAATTTGGGATATTTTGGGGCTGGTTTTCAGGGTATTTTGGGGTGTGAATTTCTGGGGGTTTTGGGGTAGGTTTTGGGATATTTTTGGGGTATTTTGGGTTAATTTTGGGTTAATTTTGGTGTGTTTTGGGTCCAGGGCCCCACCGTGCCTGCAGTTCCCGCTGGCCATGGGTGGGGCAGTGAGGAGGGCAGGTGGGACATTGGGGACAGGTCTCGCTGGCCATGGGGGATTTTGGGGGATTTTGGGATATTTTGGGGTTAATTTTGGGGTGATTTTGGTGTGTTTTGGGCCCAGGGCACCCGTCGTGCCTGCAGTTCTCGCTGGCCATGGCGGCGGCGGCGCGCTCGTACCGCTGGCAGTGCATCGAGTGCAAATCCTGCAGCCTCTGCGGCACCGCCGAGAACGACGTGAGGCACCCCAGAACCCCCAAATCTGCCCCAAAATCCACCCTAAATCCACCCCAAAATCCACCACAAATCCACCCAAAATCCGCCCCAAATCCACCCAAAATCCGCCCCAAAATCCAGCCCAAAATCCACCCAA
>NW_024369432.1:0-857 GCF_014805655.1 Passer montanus
CCCAAAATTTTTGGGAGAATCAAAGGGGGAACCCCAAAATCTTGGGGGAATTGAAGTGGGAACCCCAAAAATTTGTGGGGGGGGTTAAAGGGGGGAAAACCCCAAAATTTGGGGAGATCAAATGGAGGAAACACCAAAATCTGGGGGGAATTAATGGGGAACCCCAAAATTTGGGGGGGATTTGAGGGGGAACCCCAAAATTTTGGGAGGAATTAATGGGGGAACCCCAAAATTTTGGGAGGTGAAATGCGGGAACCCCAAAATTGGGGGGAAGTGAAGGAGAAAACCCCAAAATTTGGGATTTAAGGGGGGAAACCCCAAAATTTGGGGGGGATTTATTGGGGAACCCCAAAATTTGGGGAGGATTTAATGGGGGAACCCCAAAATTTTTGGGAGAATCAAAGGGGGCACCCCAAAATTTGGAGGGAATTTGAGGAGGAAACCCCAAAATTTTGGGGGGATTAAAGGGCGACCCCAAAATTTTGGGAGGTGAAATGGGGGAACCCCAAAATTTTTGGGAGAATCAAAGGGGGCACCCCAAAATTTGGAGGGAATTTGAGGAGGAAACCCCAAAATTTTGGGGGGATTAAAGGGCGACCCCAAAATTTTGGGAGGTGAAATGGGGGAACCCCAAAATTTGGGGGGGATTTAAGGGGAGGACCCCAAAATCTGGGGGGGATTTAAGGGAGAATCCCAAAATTTGGGGGGAATTAAGGGGGGACCCCAAAATTGGAGGAGACGGAACCCCAAAATTCGGGGGAAAACCCCAAAAACGGAGGAGGGGGGGAGAACGGGGAGACCCCAAAACTGGGGAGGGAATTCAGGGGGGAGACCCCAAAATTTGGGGGGAAAACCCC
>NW_024369433.1:0-858 GCF_014805655.1 Passer montanus
CTTCATGTTGCCGCCCTTCTCCATGGAGATGACGCGCAGGTGATCCTCCTCGTTCACCCACACCAGGAACGTCTTGTTGTCGTTGTGCCTGCGGGGACACCCGGGGGACATTGGGGACATTGGGGACACCCAGGGCACATTGGGGACATTGGGGACACCCAGGGGACACCCAGGGGACACCCGGGGGACATTGGGGACAGCGGGGACACCACGGGAGCATTGGGGACATTGGGGACACCCAGGGCACATTGGGGACATTGGGGACACCCAGGGGACACCCAGGGGACACCCGGGGGACATTGGGGACACCCAGGGGACACCCGGGGGACATTGGGGACACCCAGGGGACATTGGGGACATTGGGGACACCCAGGGGACACCCGGGGGACATTGGGGACATTGGGGACACCAGGGGACACCCGGGGGACATTGGGGACACCCAGGGGACATTGGGGACACCCAGGGGACATTGGGGACACCTCAGAATGGCCCAGGGACCCCCAGGCATCCCCCAAAAGGGGAGACCCCCAGAATGGGGGGACATCAGGGAACAGTGGGGACATCGGGGACACCCAGGGGACATCACAGACATTGGGGACACCCAGGGCACATTGGGGACACCCAGGGCACATTGGGGACACCCAGGGGACATTGGGGACACCGGGGGGGACAGCTCAGCGTGGCCCAGGGACCCCCAGAGATCTCCCAAAAGGGGAGACCCCGGAATGGGGGGACACAGGGGACATCAGAGACATCACAGACATGGGAGGACACCCAGGGGACATTGGGGACATCGGGAGGGACAAACTGCCCCCAGGAACCCCCCAAGTGCCCCCAGGAACCCCCCAGGTGCCCCCA
>NW_024369434.1:0-857 GCF_014805655.1 Passer montanus
CCTTCCAACCCAAACCATCCTGGGGTTCTTTAGGGCCACAGAGTTGGGCTCCCTGGAGGAAACCCATGGTTGTGTGAGACCCTCCACCAACCACCAGCCAGGAAATGAATGAACAATGAACACAAACTTCTCTCTGAAGGAGGCAAAAAGACTGAAATAAATCAGAGCTTAAACCTACTCCTACTTCTGTTCACGCAGCACCAGCCCAGATTTCCCACTGAGAATAAGGTCAACTTGAAAGCAAAGATTTAAAAATGCAAAATAGCAATGGTTTTATCAGCTGGTTGCACTGTGGAGGCCTCAGCTGGCAGCACAAAGTGCAGGCAGCTCCCTGCACACGCAGCCCCCAGCCTCACCCTGGGCACTCCTCGCTGCCCGTCCTGGCAGGGAGGGAGAGCCCTGGGATTATTGATTGCAGGAATCCAATCCCGGCTCCAGAGCTGCCTCCGGCTGCTGCAGGGAGGGAGATGGATGGCTCTGTCCCCAGCCTGCTCCTGGGGGACAGCAGCAAGCTGGGAAGTTGGTGAATGTTAAGGATTTTTCTAAATGGCTGTCAGGTTGCTCCCAGAGCGCACGTAATGAAGTCACTTCTCTCTGTTTGTTTTGTGCTCAGCCCGAGCAGTGATGAACTGGAGCCTGGAATATGGAAAAGCCCCAGATTTGTGTGTGAGGCATTGCTTGGATTCCCATTCGAACAAAAGAGACTCAGCTGGGGGGAGAGGGGGTGTTTAACTGGAGAAGAGAGGCTCAGGGCACCCCTCACTGTCACAGATCCCTGGCAGGAGGGTGCAGCCAGGGCTCCACGCTCCTTCCAGGGAACCAGGACACGAGGAAATGGCCTCAAGCTGTGCCAGGGG
>NW_024369435.1:0-857 GCF_014805655.1 Passer montanus
TATTTTTGGGAATTTTTAGGAGAATTTTGTGAATTTTGGGGTATATTTTGGGGGATTTTGGGGATTTTTTTCTGGGGATTTTTGGGGATTTTTCAGGATTTTTGGAGCTATTTTGGAGCTATTTTGGGGACATTTTTCCCAGAATATTTTTGGGAATTTTTAGGAGAATTTGGGGATTTTTTGGGGGGAAATTTCTGGAGATTTGGGGATTTTTTTGGTGCCCCACTGGGGGATTTTGGGATTTTTTGGGGGATTTTTTTGGGATTTTTTTGGGATTTTTTAGGATTTTTTTGGGATTTTTTGTGGGATTTTGGGGACATTTTTTGGGAATATTTTTGGGAATTTTTAGGAGAATTTTGGGATTTTTTGGGGGATTTTGGGGAAATTTTTTTTCTGGGGTTTTGGGGGAATTTTTGGGATTTTTGGGGGGATTTTTCAGGATTTTTTGAGCTATTTTGGGGGATTTTGGGGACATTTATTCCAGAATATTTTTGGGAATTTTTAGGAGAATTTTCGGAATTTTGGGGGGAAATTTTTGGGGATTTTGGGGATGTTTTTGTGGGGATTTTTTGGGATTATTTTGAATTTTTGGGGGATTTTTTGGGGATTTTTCAGGATTTTTTAAGATATTTTGGGGATTTTGGGGACATTTATTCCAGAATATTTTTGGGAATTTTTAGGAGAATTTTGGGAATTTTTTGGGGAAATTTTTGGGGATTTTGGGGATTTTTTAATGGGATTTTTTGGGATTTTGTGGGGGGATTTTTCAGGATTCTTTGAGCTATTTTGGGGACATTTTTCCCCTGGGGTTTTGAGGGAATTTTTAAGATTTTTTGGGATTTTTTGCAGATTTTTTG
>NW_024369436.1:0-857 GCF_014805655.1 Passer montanus
CCAAAAAAGGGTTAGAAAGCATGAAATGTCACATGAAAGTCCTTGAAACACAAACTACACTATTTTAAATGAAATGGTTCCTTTTAAAACACTGCTACTTATTTTACTGGTTAACACAGCAGCCCCAGAATCCATTTCAGGAATTTTAGAGGATTCAAGCACTATCAGTTTCTCAATAAATACGTATTTATTGCAACAGGTCCTCTTAAATGCAAATCACTTAAGTGTACTCTGAGTTTTTTAAATGCAGGTGGCATAGCACTGGCCTAGAATTCAACTAAGCATATCACAGCTCCACCCTTTGTCCAATACCACCAGTAATAAACTGAACAGATGAAAGAAGCAGCAGCAATTTTATGGCTACACAGGTCACACATCTTTCTTAACACTTTAAAATACCATAGTATCATTTGACAGTTAATTCTGTGTTGCTGTGTACGAATGTGCTACTGAAACTGACACTCTATATTAATAACAAGTTGGGTATTTGAGGCTTGTTTGGGACGGGGATAGGGGGTTGCTTTTTTGTTTGTTTGGGTGCTTTTTTCTAATAGCTCGTTGTTAGCACAAGAGAACCACCAGTTGTTTCCTCAGCTCTCAGTTACAGAATAATGTTGGACATAAGGTTTTGGGAATAGAGGAGAGCCAGCCAGAACTCCAGGCTACCACCGTAGCAGCAAGTCTCAGTGTTCAGTTCCAGTAAATAAATAAAGCAGACAACCTGAGCACTGCCGACAGGACTGTGGCCAGCTGTCTGAGAGCTTCTTTGACAGAGCCGCTGAACAACTGCCAAGATGCAGTTTAAACGGAGCTGGTGTCTTCCAAAGAAAAACCAAAACCTAAAAAACCCCAAAAAT
>NW_024369437.1:0-857 GCF_014805655.1 Passer montanus
ATTTTGGTTCAAAAGTGGGCTTTATCTCTTGTTTTCCTCACACTGAGCCCTGTGACAGGTCACTGCTCTCTCATGGATATGATGTCCCTAAACAGATTTAAAAGAAGTGCTGCCACTCTGATTTGCTTGAACAATCTGGAAGAAGAAGATCTTTCCCCATGCTGGCTGGTAGCAGTGTGGGTGCCCTGGGAGCCTGTCCAGGGCAGCACAGAGCCAGCACCCCCTGCCACGCCAGAGGTGCCTGATCTGCCCTGTCTGCCAACATCCCACTGGGACCAGCGCAGAAACCTCTTGCCAGCTGTGGCCAGCAGCCGTGGCCAGCAGCAGGGCAGCGTCAGGCCTGGGCACATCCCTGGGGCAGCGTGATGCAATGCCCTGCAAGCAGAGCAGGCAGGAGTTCTGTGACACACCGGGCTCGGAGCCAGCTGCAGGGACAGCGGCTCTCAGAGAGAGACCCACGGCTCCTGGGGGATGCAAGCGGCCCACAACACGTCAGCAAGCCCTTCCAGCTGCCCCGGGTCACAGGCCTTTGGGGACATCTGCGTCTCCCCCTGGGCATGTTCAACAGCCGTGGCCAGTGCTTCACCCCGTGTCCTGCTGTGACACTTCCCTGGGGCACCACGAGCCCCTGCAGCTGCTGAGTGCTGCCCAAGCCCAAAGCCATCGCTGCAGGGGACTGCAGGTGTCCCTCGCTGTGACACCAGCGGGGTTTCACCCCAGCCAGCCACCAAGGCGCACACAGCCACTCACTGCCCCACCAGCAGGATCAGAGAGAGAATCAAGGGCAAGAGCGAGAAAAGACGTGGGCTGAAATAAAACCAATGTAACAGGGAAAGCAAAAGCCATGCATGCAAACA
>NW_024369438.1:0-767 GCF_014805655.1 Passer montanus
AGGGGAGTTTTTCTCCATTTTTGGCATCCAACCCCCATTTTTGGGATTTTTCTCCCCAATTTTGGGGTCCCACCCTCATTTTTGGTGTTTTGTTCTCCATTTTTGGGGGGTTTTTTCCCCGATTTTGGTTTCCCATCCCCATTTTTGGGGTTTTTCTCCCCAGTTTGGGGTCTCACCCCAATTTTTGGGGGATTTCTCCCCAATTTTGAGTTCCCAGCCCCATTTTAGGGGAGTTTTTCTCCATTTTTGGCATCCCACCCCCATTTTTGTGGTTTTCTCCCAAATTTTGGGGTCCCAGCCCCAATTTTGGGGGGTTTTCCCCCCAATTTTTGGGGTTTTCTCCCCAATTTTGGGGGGTTTCTCCCCAATTTTGGTGAGTCCCACCCCCATTTTTGGGGTGTTTCTCCCCCATTTTTGGGGTTTTTCTCCCCCACTTTTGGGGTTTTTTTCCCCCCAATTTGGGGTCTCACCCCCGTTTTTGGGTTCCCACCCCCATTTTTGGGGGTTTTCTCCCCAATTTCGGGTTCCCATCCCCATTTTTGGAGTTTTTCTCCCCAATTTTGGGGTCTCACCCCCATTTTTGGGGGGATTTCTCCCCAGTTTTTGGAGTTTCCCTCCCAATTTTTGGATTCCCAGCCCCATTTTTGGGGTTTTTTCCCCCAATTTGGGGTCCTACCCCCATTTCTGGGATGTTTCTCCCCAATTTTTGGGGTTTCTCCCCAATTTTGGTGTGTCCCACCCCCATTTTTGGGGCGTTTCTCCCCATT
>NW_024369439.1:0-856 GCF_014805655.1 Passer montanus
CGCCGCCGCCCCTCCCCCCACCTCCTCCACCGCCTCCTCCAGCTCCGCGGGGGGGGAGGGGAGCGAGGGGGGCGCGCGCGGCGAGCCCGGGCCCTGGCACAGCCACAGCTGGGAAAAAATGGGGTTAGAGACCCCCAAAATGTACCAAAATCACCCCAAAAATATCCTGAAAATATCCTGAAAATATACCCGAAATATCCTGAAAATATCTCATAATACACCCAAAATATCCCCTGAAATGCCAGGGAGAGCCCGGGCCCTGGCACAGCCACAGCTGGGGAGAAAATGGGGTTAAATGTACCAAAAACACCCCAAAAATATACTAAAAATATCCTGAAAATATACCCAAAATATCCTGAAAATATCCCATAATATACCCAAAGTATCCCCTGACATCCCAGGGAGAGCCCGGGCCCTGGCACAGCCACAGCTGGGGAGGGGGAAAATGGGGTTAAATGTACCAAAAACAGACCAAAATCACCCCAAAAATATACTGAAAATATCCTGAAAATATCCTAAAAATATCCTGAAAATATCCTGAAAATATCCCATAATACACCCAAAATGTCCCCTGAAGTGCCAGGGAGAGCCCGGGCCCTGGCACAGCCACAGCTGGGGGGGGAAAAAAGGGGTTAAAGATATCCAAAAACAGCCAAAAACACCCCAAAAATATACTGAAAATATACCCGAAATATCCCCTAAATATATTTTTAAAAAATTCATAAATATCCCCAAGAAAACCCAAACCCCAAAACCCCCAAAAAGCCCCAAAAACCTCAAACTCCAAACCCCAAAAAGCCCAAAACCCACAAACCCCAAACCCCCCACAAAAACCCCAAAAGCCCCAAACCCCAAA
>NW_024369440.1:0-1168 GCF_014805655.1 Passer montanus
GGGATTTTTGGGGTTTTAGGGGGGGTTTTGGGGGGTCTCACCTGAGTCTTGAAATCCTCAGGTGTCTTTGAGTCACTCCTGTCTGAGGGCACCCCGAAATTGGGGGTTTTTTGGGGTTTTTGGGGTGAAATTGGGGGGTTTTAGGGGATTTTGGGGGGTTTTAGGGATTTTTTTGGAGATTTTAGGGTGGTTTAGGGGGGATTTTGGGGGTCCCGCCTCAGCCTGGGGCTGCTCCGGTGCCTCACCTGCCACTGCTGCCGCCGCCGCGTCTTCCCCGTCTGAGGCACCCCGAAATCGGGGGTTTTGGGGTGAAATTCGGGGGTTTTTGGGGCGAAATCGGGCGAAATTGGGGCGAAATTCGGGAGTTTTGGGGGGAAAATCGGGGATTTTTAGGGGTTTTTGGGGGTCTCGTCTGAGCTTGGAGGCCTTCAAGTATCTTTGAGTTCACGCCCGTCTGAGGAGACCCCGAAATTCGGGGTTTTGGGGCGAAAATCGGGAGGTTTTGGGCTAAAATCGGGCGAAATTGGGGATTTTAGGGGTTTTTGGGAGGTTTCTGGGGGTCTCACCTGAGTGTCGAGGTGCTCAGGTGTGTTTGAGTCACGCCTGTCTGAGGAGACCCCGAAATTCGGGATTTTGGGAGGAAATTCGGGGTTTTTTGGGGTTTTTTGAGGTGAAATCGGAGGGTTTTAGGGGTTTTTAGGGCTTTTTTGGGGGGTTTTAGGGGGGATTTTGGGGGTCTCATCTCAACCTCGGGGGCCTCAGGTGTCTTTGAGTCACCCCCGTCTGCGGGCACCCCGAAATCGGGGGTTTTTTGGGGTTTTTTGGGGTTTTGGGGGCTAAAATCGGGCGAAATTGGGGATTTTAGGGGTTTTTGGGAGGTTTCTGGGGGTCTCACCTGAGTGTCGAGGTGCTCAGGTGTGTTTGAGTCACGCCTGTCTGAGGAGACCCCGAAATTCGGGATTTTGGGAGGAAATTCGGGGTTTTTTGGGGTTTTTTGAGGTGAAATCGGAGGGTTTTAGGGGTTTTTAGGGCTTTTTTGGGGGGTTTTAGGGGGGATTTTGGGGGTCTCATCTCAACCTCGGGGGCCTCAGGTGTCTTTGAGTCACCCCCGTCTGCGGGCACCCCGAAATCGGGGGTTTTTTGGGGTTTTTTGGGGTTTTGGGGGGGG
>NW_024369440.1:1213-2926 GCF_014805655.1 Passer montanus
TTTTTGGGTTTTTTTTTTTTTTTTTTTTTTTTTTCCGGCAAAACCGGGACCATTTTGGGCTTTTTGGGGAGATTTTTTGGGGGCATTTTAGGGCTTTTTGGGGGGTTTAGGGGAGGTTTGGGGGGGTCTCGAGGTGCTCAGGTGTTTTTTAGTCACACCTGTCTGAGGAGACCCCAAATTTGGGGTTTTGGGGTGAAATTGGGGTTTTTTTAGGGTGAAATTGGGGGTTTTTTGGGGTGAAATTGGGGGTTTTTTGGGGTGAAATTTGGGTTTTTGGGGGGATTTTGGGGGATTTGAGGGCAGTTTTAGTGGGGGGTTTAGGAGAGGCTTTGGGGGAGGAAATGTTGGGAAATTCGTGGAGATCTTGGGGTAACTTTGAGGAATTTTGGGAGATTTTAGAGATTTTGGGGAATTTTTGGAGTTTCCTCCACGCCTGGGGGCGCTTTGGGGTTCTCCATTAAACCCTGAACTCCTCCCACAGCCTCCTCCTCTCATTCACTGCCGCGCCGGGGCTTTTGGCCTCTTTGGGGGGTGGATTTTGGGCCATTTTGGGGATTTTTTGGGATTTTTTTGGGGATTTTGGGATCCCAAACCAGCAACAAAATCAGCGGAACTCAAGTTCAGGAAACACTTGAAACCCGGAAGGGAGAGGAAGTGACGCACCGGAAGTGGCCGGAAGGCGCTGAGGGGACACCGGAAGTAGCGAGGCCACGCGGCGGCGGCGGGATGGGGCGGCCCGGGAAGGTCGGGAGCAAAAATCGGGAAAAATTCGGGAAAAAACGGGAAAAAAACGGGAAAAACTGGGAAAAACCGGGATGGGGAGGGCTCGGGGGAGCGGCGGGGCGGCGGGAGTGGCGGCGGCAGCGCGGAATGAGGCGGGAGCGGCGGGAACGCGGAATTTTGGGAATCGTGAGGGGAAAAATCCCCAAAATTTGGGAATTCTGAGGGAAAAAAATCCCCAAAATTTGGGAATTCTGAGGGGGAAAGTGGGATCGGGGGGAGTGGTCTCGGAATTAAAAAAATTTGGGGTTTTCAACCCATTTTGGGAGGAAAAAATGGGAATTTAGGGTTTGGGGTCTCAGAATTTTGGGGATTTTGGGGTCGCTGGTGGAAATTTGGGATCAAAATTCCCCAAATTCCCAAATTTTGGGATTTCCACTCCATATTTTTTATAAAATCGGGATCTGGGGTCCCAAAATTCCCAAATTTTGGGATTTTCAGCCCAATTTGGGTTCAAAAATTGGATTTTAGGGTCAAAAGGGGCTCAAAACTCCCAAATTTTGGGTTTCTCTGGTGGAAATTTGGGATCAAAATTTCCAAATTTTTGGATAATTTGGGATTTTTTGGGATAATTTGGGAATTTTTTTTCCTTCCAGAGCCATTTCCAGTGGAATTTGGGGCTGAGAATTCCCAAATTTTGGGATTTTCAGCCCAGTTTGGGTTCAAAAATGGCGATTTTAGGGTCAAAAGGGGCTCAAAACTCCCAAATTTTGGGGTCTCTCAGGACCACAACTGCCAGAACTCCCAAATTTAGGGACAATTTATGCTAATTTATGCTAATTTATGCTAACTTGGGACGATTTCTCCTCCCCCAGAGCGAGCAGCTTCTCTGTCCCTCACTGCTGCCCGGTCCCGGTGGGGATTTGGGGACAATTAATGACAATCCACAACAATAGCTGATCATTTATGCTAATTTATGCTAATTTATGCTAA
>NW_024369440.1:4160-10816 GCF_014805655.1 Passer montanus
TGCCTCAGGAATGGTGGGATTGAGGGATTTTGGGGCTTTTAATGGGAATTTTGGGGTTTTTAATGGGAATTTTGGGGTATTTAATGGGAATTTTGGGGTTTTTCCAAGGAAATTGAGTTTTTTCCCAGAAATTCCGAGGTTTCTCTCCCAGAATTTTTGGGATTCGGGAATTTGGGATCCAGGATTTCTGGGGTGCCTCAGGAATGGTGGGATTGAGGGATTTTGGGGCTTTTAATGGGAATTTTGGGGTTTTTAATGGGAATTTTGGGGTATTTAATGGGAATTTTGGGGTTTTTCCAAGGAAATTGAGTTTTTTCCCAGAAATTCCGAGGTTTCTCTCCCAGAATTTTTGGGATTCGGGAATTTGGGATCCAGGATTTCTGGGGTGCCTCAGGAATTGTGGGATTGAGGGATTTGGGGGCTTTTAATGGGAATTTTGTGTTTTTTCCAAGGAAATTCAGATTTTTCTCAGGAATTCCGGGTTTTTTCCCAGAAATTCCAGAGTTTCTCTCCCAGAATTTTTGGGATTCGGGAATTTGGGATCCAGGATTTCTGGGGTGCCTCAGGAATGGTGGGATTGAGGGATTTTGGGGTTTTAATGGGAATTATGTGTTTTTTCCAAGAAAATTCAGATTTTTTCCAGGAATTTCGGTTTTTTTCCCAGAAATTCCGAGGTTTCTCTCCCAGAATTTTTGGGATTTGGGAATTCAGGATCCAGGATTTCTGGGATGCCTCAGGAATGGTGGGATTGAGGGATTTTGGGGCTTTTAATGGGAATTTTGGGGTTTTTAATGGGAATTTTGGGGTATTTAATGGGAATTTTGGGGTTTTTCCAAGGAAATTGAGTTTTTTCCCAGGAATTCCGAGGTTTCTCTCCCAGAATTTTTGGGATTCGGGAATTTGGGATCCAGGATTTC
Organism: Passer montanus; assembly: GCF_014805655.1. Taxonomy (NCBI): domain Eukaryota; kingdom Metazoa; phylum Chordata; class Aves; order Passeriformes; family Passeridae; genus Passer; species Passer montanus. The sequence continues at coordinate 5,078 of NW_024369440.1, forward strand.
TGGGGTGCCTCAGGAATGGTGGCATTGAGGGATTTTGGGGTTTTTAATGGGAATTTTGGGGTTTTTAATGGGAATTTTGGGGTTTTTAATGGGAATTTTGGGGTTTTTAATGGGAATTTTGGGGTTTTTAATGGGAATTTTGGGGTTTTTAATGGGAATTTTGGGGTTTTTAATGGGAATTTTGGGGTTTTCCAAGGAAATTGAAGTTTTTTCCCAGGAATTCCGAGGTTTCTCTCCCAGAATTTTTGGGATTCGGGAATTCGGGATCCCGGATTTCGGGGGGCACTGAGGGATTCTGCCCTTCCAGGTGCGCCGCAGCAATTCCCTGCGGGACCTGGTGGCCGTGGCCGGGCCCCTGGGGGTGACGCAGTTCCTGGCGCTCAGCAAATCCCAAACCGGCGTCAACCTGGTGAGAATTCCGGGAATTTTGGGAATTCCGGGGGGGCCCAAACCCTGTCGGACCCAGAGGATGAAAGGATTTTCCAAGATTGATCCCAAAATCTGTGATTGATCTCAAAGTAAACGCTCTGATGGGTCTGGGATGGGGTTTGGGGTCAGGAATTTTCCGGGATTTTCCCGGGAATTTTTCAGGATTTTTTTGGGATTTTTCTGAGGATTTTTCTGAAGATTTTTTGGGGATTTTTCCAGAATTTTTCTGGGATTTTCCTAGAATTTTCTTGGGATTTTCCTAGAATTTCCCTGGTATTTTTTCCAGGAATTTCCCAGAATTTTCCTGGGATTTTTTTTCAGAATTTTCCCAGGATTTGTTTGAGATTTTTTCCCAGAATTTTCCTGGGATTTTTTTCAGAATTTTCCCAGGATTTGTTTGAGATTTTTCCCAGAATTTTCCTGAGATTTTCCAGGAGTTTTCTGGCATTTTTCTGGGATGTTTCTGGGAATTTTTCCAGAACTTTCCTGAGGATTCATCTGGGATTTTTGTGGGATTTTCCAGGACTTTCCCAATATTTTTCCCAGGATTTTTTCTGGGATTTTTTTCCTGGATTCTTCTGAGGATGTTTTGGGGGTTTTTTCCCAGGATTTGTTTGAGATTTTTCCCAGAATTTTCCTGGGATTTTCCAGGAGTTTTCTGGCATTTTTCTGGGATGTTTCTGGGAATTTTTCCAGAACTTTCCTGAGGATTCATCTGGGATTTTTGTGGGATTTTCCAGGACTTTCCCAATATTTTTCCCAGGATTTTTTCTGGGATTTTTTTCCTGGATTCTTCTGAGGATGTTTTGGGGGTTTTTCTGGGATTTTTCCAGAATTTTCCAGGGATTTTTCTGAGATTTTTCTGAGGATTTTTTGGAGATTTTTATGGGATTTTCCACAGGATTCTCCCGTGATTTTTCCTGGGATTTTCCTGGGATTTTTCCAGAATTTTCCCAGGATTTTTCTGGGACTTTTCCAAGATTTTTTGTGGGATTTTTTCCATATTTTTTCTGGGAATTTTCCCAGAATTTTCCAGGATTTTTCTGGGATTTTCCTGCATTTTTCCCCCCTCCTGAATTTTTCCTTCTTTCCCAGAAAATTTTCCGGCTGCCGGGAGGTCCCACCCTGACCTTCAAAGTGCTTCAGGTACGTCCAGGAATTCCGGGAATTTTTGGGAGTTCTGGGGGGTTTTTTTTGCGTCCTGGAGGAGAGATTTTTTTGGGGGAATTCTGGGGGTGATTTTTATGCATTCCAGAGGCAATTCCAGGATTTTTTTTTGGGAATCCATCCCATTTTAACTCTCTTCCCATTACACCCTGATCCAGAATCTGCGGTTTTTATTTTTAGGATTTGGGATTTTTTTTTGATTCGGAGCTGATTTTTATGGGATTTCTCAAGTTTTGTTGGATTTTTTTGAGAATTTAATCCCATTTTTTCCCATTTTTCCCCATTTTCTGCCCAGTTTCAGCACTCCCTGGTGTGTGACGTGGTCTTGGCCCTCAGGAGGCACGGCCTGCCCGAGCAGCAGTTCCGGGGCTCCTGAGGGGGATTTTAATTGAATTTTTTTGAGATTTTCTTGGGATTTTTGGTATTTTAATGGATTTTCTCAGGATTTAATCCCATTTTTTCCCATTTTCTGCCTATTTCCAGTACTCCCTGGTGTGTGATGTGGTCTCGGCCCTCAGGAGGCACGGCCTGCCCGAGCAGCAGTTCCGTGGCTCCTGAGGGAGGATTTTAATGGGGTTTTTTTGGGATTAAATGGATTTTAATGGGATTTTTTTAGTTTTCAGCACTCCCTGGTGCATGACATGGTCTCAGCCCTCAGGAGGCGCGGCCTGCCCGAGCAGCAGCTCTGAGGCTCCTGAGGGGGGATTTTTTAACTGAATTTTATGGTATTTTTATCAAATTTTTCAGGATTTAATCCCATTTTTTCCCATTTTTTCCCGTTTCCTCCCCATTTTCAGTACTCCCTGGTGCGTGACGTGGTCTCAGCCCTCAGGAGGCACGGCCTGCCCGAGCAGCAGTTCCGGGCTCCTGAGGAGGGATTTTAATGGGGTTTTTGGGGGGATTTTTGGTATTTTTATCAAATTTTTCAGTATTTTTTCCCATTTTTTCCCATTTTTTTCCCGTTTTTCCCTGTTTTCAGCACTCCCTGGTGCATGACATGGTCTCAGCCCCCAGGAGGCGCGGCCTGCCCGAGCAGCAGTTCCGAGGCTCCTGAGGGAGGATTGTAGTGGGATTTTTAGGGGTTTTTTTTGAGATTAAGTGGATTTTAATGGGATTTTTTTTTTAATTTTTGTTCTTTTTGTGGATAATTTCAGGATTTTTTCCCTTTTATCTCATTTTCTCCCTGTTTTCAGCACTCCCTGGTGAGTGACGTGGTCTCAGCCCTCAGGAGGCACCGCATGCACGAGCAGCAGTTCCAGGGCTCCTGAGGGAGGATTTTAATGGGGTTTTTGTTAATTTTATCAAATTTTTCAGTGTTTAATCCCATTTTTTTGCATTTTCTGCCCGTTTCCAGTACTCCCTGGTGCGTGACGTGGTCTCAGCCCTCAGGAGGCACCGCATGCACGAGCAGCAGTTCCTGCACCCCCCGCTGCTGGTGCTGGGCAATTTCGGGGCGCGGGCGCGGCCGGAGCTGCGGCTGATGGCCGGGATGTTCCAGGGGATGTTCCCGGCCCTCAACGTCCACAAGGTCAGGGAAGAGACCGGGATTTCATCCAGGAATTACCTGGAATTATTTGGGAATTTATCGGGAATTTATCGGGATTTTATCGGGAATTTATTGGGAATTAATCGGGAATTAATTGGGAATTAATCAGGAATTATTGTGGAATTATTTGAGGATTATTCAGGGAATTATCCAGGGAATTGTCCAGGAATTATCCCAGAATTATTTAGGAATTTTATCTGGAGTTTTATCTGGAATTTATCCAGGAATTACCTGGGAATTGTCTGGGAGTTACCTGGGAGTTGTCTGGGAATTATTCAGGGATTTGGGAATTCTGGAATTGTCTGGAAATTTGGGAATCCAGGAATTCAGGAATCTGGGAATTTGGGAGCTGGGATCTGGGGAAAAAAAAGAGGATTTGGAGTCTGGAGGGGTTTGGGAATGGAGACAGGGGAAAAGGGGATTTGGGGTCTGGGAGCAGGGAAAGGGCATTTTTCCCATTTCTCCCATTCCCATTATTCCCATTTTCCCATTTCCATTTTTCCCATTTCTCCCATTTTTCCCATTCTCATTTTTCCCATTTTCCCCATTCCCCATTTTTCCAATTTTCCCCATTTTTCCATGTTTCCCATTTTCCTTATTCCCATTTTCCCATTTCTCCTATTTTTTCATTACTCATTTTTCCCATTTCCCCATTTTCCCATTTCCCCCATTCCCCCCATTCCCCTTTTCCCCATTCCCATTTTCCCCATTCCATTTTTCCCATTTCTCCCATTTTTTCATTACTCATTTTTCCCATTTCCCCATTTTCCCATTCCCCCCATTCCCCTTTTCCCCATTTCCCCCATTTTTCCATTTTTTTCTGTTTTTCCCATTCCCAGTTTCCCATTTTCCTGGGTTTTTTTTTCATTTTTCCCATTCCCTGTTTTTCCCTTTTTCCCATTTTTCCCACTGTTCCCATTTTCCCCATTTCTCCCATTCCCATTTCTTCCATTCCCACTTTTCTCATTTTCCCCATTTCTCCCATTTTCCCCTTTTTTCCCATTTCTCCCATTTTCCCCTTTTTTCCCATTTCTCCCATTTTTCCCATTCCCATTTTCCTTGTTTTTCCCATTCCCATGTTCCCATTTTCCCTTTTTTCCCCATTTTTCCCATCCCATTTTCCCCTTTTTTCCCTTTTTTCCCCATTTTCCCCTTTCCTCCATTTTCCCCATTTCTCGCCTTTTCCCCATTTTCCCATTTTCCCATTTTCTTGTTGTTTTTTTTTTCTATTTTTCCTGTTCCCCATTTTCCCCATTTCCCCATTTCTCCCCATTTCCCCATTTCTCCCATTTTCCCATTTTTCCCACTTCCATTTTCCTTGTTTTTCCCATTTCTCCCATTTTTCCCATTTCCCCATTTCTCCCATTTCTCCCATTTTTCCCGTTTTTCCCATTTTCCCCATTTTTTCCCCATTTTGTGCCCCCAGGTGAACCTGAACTCCATCCGTCGCTGTTTGCTGATCTCCTACGACGCCGACTCGCAGCTCCTGGAGTTCCGCCACTAGTGAGAGCCAAATCCCAATTCCCAAATTCCCAAATCCCTGAATTCCCAAATCCCCGAATCCCCAAATCCCCCAATTCCCAAAGTCCTGAATTCCAAATTCCCTGAGTCCTGAATTCCCAAAGTCCTGAATTCTCAAAGTCCCAAATTCAAATTCCCAAAGTCCCAAATTCCCCAAAATCCTGAATTCCCAAGTCCTGAATTCCCAAATCCCTGAATTCCCAAATTCCCGAATTCCCAAGTCCTGAAATCCCAAATTCCCCAAATCCCGAATTCCCAAAGTCCTGAAATCCCAAAGTCCCAAAGTCCTGAATTCCCAAATTCTCTCGGTCCTGAATTCCAAATTCCTGAAGTCCCGAATTCCCAAAATCCTTAATTCTAAAAGTCCCAAATTCCTGAATTCCCAAAAAGTCCTAAAATCCCAAAGTCCTGAATTCCCCAAGTCCCATTTTTCCCTGGATTTTTCCCAAATTCCCGTTTTTTCCCCCATTCCAGCAGTGTCCAGGTGCTGCCCCATTCCCAAATTCCCATTTTTCCCTGGATTTTTCCCATTTTTTCCCGTTTTTTCCCATTTTCCCCTGTTTTTCCCCCATCCCAGCAGTGTCCAGGTGCTGCCCCATTCCCAAATTCCCATTTTTCCCTGGATTTTTCCCATTTTTTCCCGTTTTTTCCCATTTTCCCCTGTTTTTCCCCCATCCCAGCAGTGTCCAGGTGCTGCCCCATTCCCAAATTCCCATTTTTCCCTGGATTTTTCCCATTTTTTCCCGTTTTTTCCCATTTTCCCCTGTTTTTCCCCCATTCCAGCAGTGTCCAGGTGCTGCCCCATTCCCACATTCCCATTTTTCCCTGGATTTTTCCCATTTTTCCCTGTTTTTCCCCCATCCCAGCAGTGTCCAGCTGGTGCCCCATTCCCAAATTCCCATTTTTTCCCCGTTTTTTCCCATTTTTCCCTGTTTTTCCCCCATCCCAGCAGTGTCCAGGTGCTGCCCCATTCCCAAATTCCCATTTTTCCCTGGATTTTTCCCAAATTCCCGTTTTTTTCCCCCATTCCAGCAGTGTCCAGGTGCTGCCCCATTCCCAAATTCCCATTTTTCCCC
>NW_024369440.1:10838-25135 GCF_014805655.1 Passer montanus
AGTGACACACCTGGGACAGGTGAGGGACACACCTGGGACACCTGGGGACAGGGCAACGTCCTGTACCACGGCCTGGGTGAGTGACAGCTGTGCCCAGGTGTATCTCAGGTGTGCCCAGGTGTATCCAGGTGTGTGACAGGTGTGTTTACCTGCAGCCCCCAAGGGCGAGGCCGAGCTGCAGGAGCTCCTGGCCCAGGTGTGCCCAGGTGTGCACAGGTGTATCTCAGGTGTGACAGGTGTGCTCAGGTGTATCCAGGTGTGTGACAGGTGTATCTCAGGTGTGCCCAGGTGTATCTCAGGTGTATCCAGGTGTATCCAGGTGTGTGACAGGTGTGTTTACCTGCAGCCCCCAAGGGCGAGGCCGAGCTGCAGGAGCTCCTGGCCCGGCGGGAGCGGCGGCTGCAGGGGAGGGCGGAGCGGCGCCGGCAGCAGGAGCAGAACCTGGAGCGGAAACGGCAGCAGAGGGAACAGCACAGGTGAGACGGACAGGTGAGACAGGTGGGACAGACAGGTGAGACAGACAGGTGAGACAGACAGGTGAGATGGACAGGTGAGACAGACAGGTGAGACAGGTGAGACGGACAGGTGAGACAGACAGGTGAGATGGACAGGTGAGACAGGTGAGACGGACAGGTGAGACGGACAGGTGTGACAGACAGGTGAGATGGACAGGTGAGACAGGTGAGACGGACAGGTGAGACAGACAGGTGAGACAGGTGAGACAGACAGGTGAGACAGGTGGGACTGGGACAGGTGAGACGGACAGGTGAGACAGGTGAGACGGACAGGTGAGACAGGTGAGACAGACAGGTGAGAGCGGACAGGTAAGAGCGGACAGGTGAGACAGACAGGTGAGACGGACAGGTGAGAGTGGACAGGTGAGAGCGGACAGGTGAGACAGGTGAGACGGACAGGTGAGATGGACAGGTGAGACAGACAGGTGAGATGGGCACAGGTGTGACTGGGGAGACTGGGGAGAGCGGGACAGGTGAGAGTGGACAGGTGAGACAGGTGAGACTGGACAGGTGAGACTGGACAGGTGAGACCAGGACAGGTGAGACTGGACAGGTGAGACTGGGACAGGTGGGACCAACACAGGTGAGACGGGACAGGTGTGACAGCTGTGATGGGTAGGAGAGGGACAGGTGTGCCCAGGACACAGGTGAGGGTGGCAGGGGCCTCCCAGGTGAGGAGGGTCACAGGTGAGGACAGAAGGGTGACACAGGTGAGGCTTCCCAGGTGTCCCCTCACCTGTCTCACCTGTCCCCCCCCTGTTCCCCCCCGTCTCACCTGTCTCACCTGTCTCTCACCTGTCCCTCACCTGTCTCCCCTGTCCCTCCCCTCTCTCACCTGTCTCTCACCTGTCCCCCCTGTCCCCGCAGGCAGCGCAGCCTGGCCGGGATGGGCGTGGCCCCAGGTGGCCCTGGGGCTGCCCCAGGTGACGCTGGGGGCGACAGCGGCGCCGAGGACCCCGGCGCACCTGAGGCAGGTGAGGCCGAGGACGAGGACGAGGCCGAGTACTACAGACAGGAGCTGGGGGCGGAGCCTGACCCAGGTGAGATTGGGGGGGTTCAGGTGAGATTTGGGGTGTTCCAGGTGAGTTTTGGGGTGTAAAAGGGGATTGGGGAAGGATCCAGGTGAGTTTTGGGGGGCATCAAGGTAAATTTGGGGGACTCCAGGTGAGTTTTAGGGGGGGTCCAGGTGAGTTTTGGGGGGAAGAAAAGGAAATTTTGGGGTTTCCAGGTGAGTTTTGGGGGCTCCAGGTGAGTTTTGGGCTTTCCAGGTGAGCTTTCCTCCCCGGAAGTGGCTGATGAAGCCAAAATTCCTGAATTTCCGTGATTTGGGATCAAAGTAAACGCTCTGACACTTCCGGGGCCTCCTGCCGCCCCAAAGCCCAACTTTTCCCCCCAAAATCCAAGAATTTTCTCCCTAAATTCCTTTTTTTTCCTCCCCAATCCCCTTTTTTTCCCCCCAAATCCCAATTTTTCTCCCCAAATCCCAATTTTTTTCCCAAAAATCCCTTTTTTTCCTCAAATCCCTATTTTTTCTCCCAAAAACCTCTATTTTTTCCCCCAAAATCCCAATTTTTTCTCCCCCAAATCCGAGTTTTTCCCCTCAAATCCCATTTTTATTCCCTTAAATCCCAATTTTCCCCAAATCCCAACATTTTTATCCCTAAATTCCTTGTTTTTCCTCCCCAATCCCCTTTTCTTCCCCCCAATCCCAATTTTTCTCCCCAAATCCCAATTTTTTCCCCCAAAATCCCATTTTTTTCCCCCAAATCCCAATTTTTCCCCTCAAATCCCATTTTTATTCCTCTAAATCCCAATTTTCCCCAAATCCCAACATTTTTATCCCTAAATTCCTTGTTTTTCCTCCCCAATCCCAATTTTTTCCCCTAAAATCCCAATTTTTGTCCTCAAATCCCATTTTTTTCCCCTAAACCCCAATTTCCCCACCCTAAATTCCCATTTTTTCCCTCTGAATTCCCATTTTTCTACCCTAAATCCCCGTTTTCTACCCTAAATTCCCATTTTTCCCTTTTTCCCCAGATTTGTTCCCTGGCAGCTCCAAGAGGAAGCGAAGCCCCTCGGCCGCGCCCCGGGCCCGGAAACGACGGAAGGGGACCCCAAAATCCACCCCTGGGACCCCAAAATCCACCCCCGGAACCCCAAAATGCCACAGAAAAAACCCAAAATCCACCCCTGGCACCCCAAAATCCACCCCAGGAACCCCAAAATCCACCCCTGGATCCCAAAAATTCCACCCAAACCCCCCAAAATCCCAACAGGGAACCCCAAAATCCCATCCAGGATCCCAAAATTCCACACCTGGCACCCCCAAATCCCACCCAGGACATCCCAAAAACCCCAAATTCCATCACAGGAAACCTGGAACCCCCAAATCCCAACAGGAAACCCCAAAATCCCAACCTGGAACCTCCAAACCCCGCCCAGGACACCCCAAAAACCCCAAATCCCACCCAGGACACCCCAAATCCCACCCAGGAAACCCCAAATCCCACCCAGGACACCCCAAATCCCACCCAGGAAACCCCAAATCCCACCCAGGACACCCCAAATCCCACCCAGGAATGCCCACAGCCCGCCCGGGTGTGGCCAGGTGCGGCCCTGGTATCCCCAGAGCCACCCAGGTGTGTCCCAGGTGTGTCCCAGATATCCCCAGGTGTGCCCAGAGCCCGCCCAGGTGTCCCCAGGTGTGTCCCAGGTATCCCCAGGTGTGTCCCAGGTGCCCCCAGAGCCCCCCAGGTGTGTCCCAGATATTCCTAGGTGTGTTTTTATCCCCCCAGATGTGCCCAGGTGTGTTGTTACCCTCCCCAGGTGTGCCCAGGTGTGCCCAGGTGCCCCCAGGTGCTCACCGCGGCGGTTGGGCTGCATGGACTCCCCGCGCCGGCTGGCCCCGTCCCTCAGGTGTGGTTTTACCCCCCCAGGTGTGGTTTTTACCCCCCCAGGTGTGTTTTTACCCTCCCCAGGTGTGTTTATCTCCCCCCAGGTGTGTTGTTACCCTCCCCAGGTGTGCCCAGGTGCCCCCAGGTGTGCTCACCGCGGCGGTTGGGCTGCATGGACTCCCCGCGCCGGCTGGTCCCGTCCCTCAGGTGTGGTTTTTACCCCCCCAGGTGTGGTTTTACCCCCTCAGGTGTGTTTTTATCCCCCCCAGGTGTGTTTTTTACCCTCCCCAGGTGTGCCCAGGTGTGCCCAGGTGCTCACCGCGGCGGTTGGGCTGCATGGACTCCCCGCGCCGGCTGGCCCCGTCCCTCAGGCTGGGCGGGACGTACTTGCCCGTCTTGCTCACCTGCGCTGCCACCGGCTCCGGCTCTGCAGGGAACGAGGGGACAGGTGGGGACAGGTGAGGGACAGGTGAGGCACAGGTGAGACAGGTGAGGCAGAGGAGACAGGTGGGGACAGGTGAGGGACATGTGAGAGACAGGTGAGACAGATGGGACAGGTGAGAGACAGGTGAGGGACAGCCCCAGCAGGTCCGCCTGCACGGGGCCACCACAACAACGGGGCCACCAAAATGGGGCCACCATGATGACCTTGGGGCCACAAAACTGTACAAAACCGGGAAAAATTCCCAAAAAAATCCCCAAAAAAGCCAAATTTGGGATTTGGGATCTGGATTTGGGGTCCCACCTCCGGGCAGCTTCTCCTTCTTGCCCGTGGACAGCCCCAGCTGCTCCTCCTGCACGAGGCCACCACAACAACAATGGGGCCACCACGGTGACCTTGGGGCCACAATACAGTAAAAAAATGGGAAAATTATGGGAAAAAATCCCAAAAAAAGCGGGATTTGGGGTTTGGGATCTGGATTTGGGGTCCCACCTCCGGGCAGCTTCTCCTTCTCGCCCGTGGACAGCCCCAGCTGCTCGGCCAGCTCCTTCTGCACGGGGCCACCACAACAACGATGGGGCCACCAAAATGGGGCCACCATGGTGACCTTGGGGCCACAAAACCGTACAAAAACGGGAAAAATTCCCCAAAAAATCCCAAAAAAAGCCAGATATGGGATTTGGGGTCCCACCTCCGGGCAGCTTCTCCTTCTCGCCCGTGGACAGCCCCAGCTGCTCGGCCAGCTCCTTCTGCACGGGGCCACCACAACACTTGTAGGGGCAGCGCGTGGTCCAGTGGTCGCCCTTGCAGATGCGGCACGAGACGATCTTCTGGCCCTTGAGCTTGTTCATGGGGTCCTCCTCCTCCTGGCAGTTCAGGTCCTGGGGGACGGGGACACACCTGAGCACACCTGGGCACACCTGGGCACACCTGGGCACAGCTAGAGACACCTGGGGACACAGCTGGGACACAGCTAGGACACAGCTAGGACACACGTGGCCATGGGGCACACCCAGAGATGTTCATGGGGTCCTCCTCCTCCTGGCAGTTCAGGTCCTGCATGGGGGGAGATACCTGAGCACACCTGGGCACACCTGGGGACAGCTAGAGACACCTGGGGACAGCTGGGACACAGCTAGGACACAGCTAGGACACACGTGGCCATGGGGCACACCCAGAGATGTTCATGGGGTCCTGCTCCTCCTGGCAGTTCAGGTCCTGGGGGACGGGGACACACCTGAGCACACCTGGGCACACCTGGGCACACCTGGGCACAGCTAGAGACACCTGGGGACACAGCTGGGACACAGCTAGGACACAGCTAGGACACACGTGGCCATGGGGCACACCCAGAGATGTTCATGGGGTCCTCCTCCTCCTGGCAGTTCAGGTCCTGGGGGACGGGGACACACCTGAGCACACCTGGGCACACCTGGGCACACCTGGGCCCTGGTATCCCCAGAGCCACCCAGGTGTGCCCAGACCCCGCCTGGGTGTGCCCAGAGCCCGCCCAGGTGTGCCCAGAGCCTGCCCGGGTGTGCCCAGGTGTGCCCAGGGTCTGCCCAGGTGTGCCCAGGTGTGCCCACAGCCCGCCCGGGTGTGCCCTGGTATCCCCAGAGCCACCCAGGTGTGCCCAGACCCCGCCTGGGTGTGCCCAGAGCCCGCCCAGGTGTGCCCAGAGCCTGCCCGGGTGTGCCCAGGTGTGCCCAGGGTCTGCCCAGGTGTGCCCAGGTGTGCCCACAGCCCGCCCGGGTGTGCCCTGGTATCCCCAGAGCCACCCAGGTGTGCCCAGACCCCGCCTGGGTGTGCCCAGAGCCCGCCCAGGTGTGCCCAGAGCCTGCCCGGGTGTGCCCAGGTGTGCCCAGGGTCTGCCCAGGTGTGCCCAGGTGTGCCCACAGCCCGCCCGGGTGTGCCCTGGTATCCCCAGAGCCACCCAGGTGTGCCCAGACCCCGCCTGGGTGTGCCCAGAGCCCGCCCAGGTGTGCCCAGAGCCTGCCCGGGTGTGCCCAGGTGTGCCCAGGGTCTGCCCAGGTGTGCCCAGGTGTGCCCACAGCCCGCCCGGGTGTGCCCTGGTATCCCCAGAGCCACCCAGGTGTGCCCAGACCCCGCCTGGGTGTGCCCAGAGCCCGCCCAGGTGTGCCCAGAGCCTGCCCGGGTGTGCCCAGGTGTGCCCAGGGTCTGCCCAGGTGTGCCCAGGTGTGCCCACAGCCCGCCCGGGTGTGCCCTGGTATCCCCAGAGCCACCCAGGTGTGCCCAGACCCCGCCTGGGTGTGCCCAGAGCCCGCCCAGGTGTGCCCAGAGCCTGCCCGGGTGTGCCCAGGTGTGCCCAGGGTCTGCCCAGGTGTGCCCAGGTGTGCCCACAGCCCGCCCGGGTGTGCCCTGGTATCCCCAGAGCCACCCAGGTGTGCCCAGACCCCGCCTGGGTGTGCCCAGAGCCCGCCCAGGTGTGCCCAGAGCCTGCCCGGGTGTGCCCAGGTGTGCCCAGGGTCTGCCCAGGTGTGCCCAGGTGTGCCCACAGCCCGCCCGGGTGTGCCCTGGTATCCCCAGAGCCACCCAGGTGTGCCCAGACCCCGCCTGGGTGTGCCCAGAGCCCGCCCAGGTGTGCCCAGAGCCTGCCCGGGTGTGCCCAGGTGTGCCCAGGGTCTGCCCAGGTGTGCCCAGGTGTGCCCACAGCCCGCCCGGGTGTGCCCTGGTATCCCCAGAGCCACCCAGGTGTGCCCAGACCCCGCCTGGGTGTGCCCAGAGCCCGCCCAGGTGTGCCCAGAGCCTGCCCGGGTGTGCCCAGGTGTGCCCAGGGTCTGCCCAGGTGTGCCCAGGTGTGCCCACAGCCCGCCCGGGTGTGCCCTGGTATCCCCAGAGCCACCCAGGTGTGCCCAGACCCCGCCTGGGTGTGCCCAGAGCCCGCCCAGGTGTGCCCAGAGCCTGCCCGGGTGTGCCCAGGTGTGCCCAGGGTCTGCCCAGGTGTGCCCAGGTGTGCCCACAGCCCGCCCGGGTGTGCCCTGGTATCCCCAGAGCCACCCAGGTGTGCCCAGACCCCGCCTGGGTGTGCCCAGAGCCCGCCCAGGTGTGCCCAGAGCCTGCCCGGGTGTGCCCAGGTGTGCCCAGGGTCTGCCCAGGTGTGCCCAGGTGTGCCCACAGCCCGCCCGGGTGTGCCCTGGTATCCCCAGAGCCACCCAGGTGTGCCCAGACCCCGCCTGGGTGTGCCCAGAGCCCGCCCAGGTGTGCCCAGAGCCTGCCCGGGTGTGCCCAGGTGTGCCCAGGGTCTGCCCAGGTGTGCCCAGGTGTGCCCACAGCCCGCCCGGGTGTGCCCTGGTATCCCCAGAGCCACCCAGGTGTGCCCAGACCCCGCCTGGGTGTGCCCAGAGCCCGCCCAGGTGTGCCCAGAGCCTGCCCGGGTGTGCCCAGGTGTGCCCAGGGTCTGCCCAGGTGTGCCCAGGTGTGCCCACAGCCCGCCCGGGTGTGCCCTGGTATCCCCAGAGCCACCCAGGTGTGCCCAGACCCCGCCTGGGTGTGCCCAGAGCCCGCCCAGGTGTGCCCAGAGCCTGCCCGGGTGTGCCCAGGTGTGCCCAGGGTCTGCCCAGGTGTGCCCAGGTGTGCCCACAGCCCGCCCGGGTGTGCCCTGGTATCCCCAGAGCCACCCAGGTGTGCCCAGACCCCGCCTGGGTGTGCCCAGAGCCCGCCCAGGTGTGCCCAGAGCCTGCCCGGGTGTGCCCAGGTGTGCCCAGGGTCTGCCCAGGTGTGCCCAGGTGTGCCCACAGCCCGCCCGGGTGTGCCCTGGTATCCCCAGAGCCACCCAGGTGTGCCCAGACCCCGCCTGGGTGTGCCCAGAGCCCGCCCAGGTGTGCCCAGAGCCTGCCCGGGTGTGCCCAGGTGTGCCCAGGGTCTGCCCAGGTGTGCCCAGGTGTGCCCACAGCCCGCCCGGGTGTGCCCTGGTATCCCCAGAGCCACCCAGGTGTGCCCAGACCCCGCCTGGGTGTGCCCAGAGCCCGCCCAGGTGTGCCCAGAGCCTGCCCGGGTGTGCCCAGGTGTGCCCAGGGTCTGCCCAGGTGTGCCCAGGTGTGCCCACAGCCCGCCCGGGTGTGCCCTGGTATCCCCAGAGCCACCCAGGTGTGCCCAGACCCCGCCTGGGTGTGCCCAGAGCCCGCCCAGGTGTGCCCAGAGCCTGCCCGGGTGTGCCCAGGTGTGCCCAGGGTCTGCCCAGGTGTGCCCAGGTGTGCCCACAGCCCGCCCGGGTGTGCCCTGGTATCCCCAGAGCCACCCAGGTGTGCCCAGACCCCGCCTGGGTGTGCCCAGAGCCCGCCCAGGTGTGCCCAGAGCCTGCCCGGGTGTGCCCAGGTGTGCCCAGGGTCTGCCCAGGTGTGCCCAGGTGTGCCCACAGCCCGCCCGGGTGTGGCCAGGTGCGGCCCTGGTATCCCCAGAGCCACCCAGGTGTGCCCAGACCCCGCCTGGGTGTGCCCAGAGCCCGCCCAGGTGTGCCCAGAGCCTGCCCGGGTGTGCCCAGGTGTGCCCAGGGTCTGCCCAGGTGTGCCCAGGTGTGCCCACAGCCCGCCCGGGTGTGGCCAGGTGCGGCCCTGGTATCCCCAGAGCCACCCAGGTGTGTCCCAGGTGTGTCCCAGATATCCCCAGGTGTGCCCAGAGCCCGCCCAGGTGTCCCCAGGTGTGTCCCAGGTATCCCCAGGTGTGTCCCAGGTGCCCCCAGAGCCCCCCAGGTGTGTCCCAGATATTCCTAGGTGTGTTTTTATCCCCCCAGATGTGCCCAGGTGTGTTGTTACCCTCCCCAGGTGTGCCCAGGTGCCCCCAGGTGTGCTCACCCCGGCGGTTGGGCTGCATGGACTCCCCGCGCCGGCTGGCCCCGTCCCTCAGGTGTGGTTTTACCCCCCCAGGTGTGTTTATCTCCCCCCCAGGTGTGTTTATCTCCCCCCCAGGTGTGTTTTTATCCCCCCCAGGTGTGCCCAGGTGTGCCCAGGTGTGCTCACCGCGGCGGTTGGGCTGCATGGACTCCCCGCGCCGGCTGGCCCCGTCCCTCAGGCTGGGCGGGACGTACTTGCCCGTCTTGCTCACCTGCGCTGCCACCGGCTCCGGCTCTGCAGGGAACGAGGGGACAGGTGGGGACAGGTGAGGGACAGGTGAGGCACAGGTGAGACAGGTGAGGCAGAGGAGACAGGTGGGGACAGGTGAGGGACATGTGAGAGACAGGTGAGACAGATGGGACAGGTGAGAGACAGGTGAGGGACAGCCCCAGCAGGTCCGCCTGCACGGGGCCACCACAACAACGGGGCCACCAAAATGGGGCCACCATGATGACCTTGGGGCCACAAAACTGTACAAAACCGGGAAAAATTCCCAAAAAAATCCCCAAAAAAGCCAAATTTGGGATTTGGGATCTGGATTTGGGGTCCCACCTCCGGGCAGCTTCTCCTTCTTGCCCGTGGACAGCCCCAGCTGCTCCTCCTGCACGAGGCCACCACAACAACAATGGGGCCACCACGGTGACCTTGGGGCCACAATACAGTAAAAAAATGGGAAAATTATGGGAAAAAATCCCAAAAAAAGCGGGATTTGGGGTTTGGGATCTGGATTTGGGGTCCCACCTCCGGGCAGCTTCTCCTTCTCGCCCGTGGACAGCCCCAGCTGCTCGGCCAGCTCCTTCTGCACGGGGCCACCACAACAACGATGGGGCCACCAAAATGGGGCCACCATGGTGACCTTGGGGCCACAATCCTGCTCCTCCTGGCAGTTCAGGTCCTGTGGGACGGGGACACACCTGAGCACACCTGAGCACACCTGGGCACACCTGGGGACACCTGGGCACAGCTACAGACACCTGGGACACCTGGGGACAGCTGGGACACAGCTGGGGACATCCCCTCTCCAATCCCCATTTTCCCCTCTCTAGTCCCTGTTTTTCCAGCTGTGATTCCCCATTCCCAAATTCTGTTTTTGACCTTCCCCAGAGCCAGAATTCCCATCCCTAGAACTGGAATTCCCATTCCCAATCCCATTTTTCCCATTCCCCAGCTGGAATTCCCATTCCTCAGCTGGAATTCCCATTCTTCCCATTCCCAATCCCCTTTTTCCCATTCCCCAGAGCCGGAATTCCCATCCCCAGTCCCATTTTTCCCATTCCACAGCTGTAATTCCTATTCCCCAGAGCCGTAATTCCCATCTCCAATCCCGTTGTTCCCACTTTTCCCGGTTCTCCCATCCCAATCCCATTTTTCCCATTCCCAATCCCATTTTTCCCATTCCCAAGCAATTTTTCCCAATCCCAGTCCCATTTTTCCCAAATAAATCCCAATCCCATTTTCCCCATTCCCAATCCCATTTTCCCCCAATAATTCCCATTTTTCCCCAAGAATTCCCATTTTTCCCATTCCCAATCCCATTTTTCCCATTCCCAATCCCATCTCCCCCTCTCCCAATCCCATTTTCCCCACTCCCAATCCCCTTTTTCCCAAACAATTCCCATTTTCCCCCAGTAATTCCCATTTTCCCACTTCCAATCCCATTTTCCCCAATAATTCCCATTTTCCCCACTCCCAATCCCATTTTTCCCAAAGAATTCCCATTTTTCCCCAATAATTCCCATTTTCCCACTCCCAATCCCATTTCCCCACTCCCAATCCCATTTTTCCCCAAAGAATTCCCATTTTTCCCCAATAATTCCCATTTCCCCATTCCCAATCCCATTTTCCCCAAAGAATTCCCATTTTTCCCCATTCCAATTCCCATTTTACCCCAGTAATTCCCATTTTCTCCATTCCCAATCCCGTTTTCCCCATTCCCAATCCCATTTTTCCCCAGTAATTCCCATTTTTTCACAAACAATTCCCATTTTTCCCCAGTAATTCCCATTTTTTCACAAACAATTCCCATTTTTCCCCAGTAATTCCCATTTTTCCCCAAAGAATTCCCTTTTTCCCCCATAATCCCCATTCTCCCTCACCTTGCGCCGTGCCACGGCCTTGGAGGCTTTGCGGGTCTCGATCCGGAACGTCCGGATGATCTGGGACGGGAAAAACTGGGAATGGGGCTGGGGAACCCCAAAAAACCCCAAATTTGGGGTCCAAAAACCCAAATTCGGGAATTCCTGGAGCACCTGAACCCCAAAAAAACCCAAATTTGGGGTCCAAAAACCTAAAATCTGGGAATTCCTGGAGCACCTGAACCCCAAAAATCCCAAATTTGAGAATTCCTGGAACACCTGAATCCCAAAAACCCCAAATTTGGGGTCCACAGATGACAGATTTGGGGATTCCTGGAGAACTTGATCCTAAAACCCCAAATTTGGGAATTCCTGGAGCACCTGAGCCCCAAAAATCCCAAAACTGGGGTCCAGAGGTGACAGATTTGGGAATTCCTGGAGCACCTGAGCCCCAAAAATCCCAAAACTGGGGTCCAGAGGTGCCAATTTTGGGGTTCAGAGGTGCCAATTTCGGGGTCCAGAGGTGCCAATTTTAGGGCTCAAAGGTGCCAGTTTTGGGGTCCAGATGTGCGAAATTTGAGGCTCAGAGGTGCCAGTTTTGGGGCTCAGGTGCCAAATTTGAGTTGCCTGCAGCACCTGAACCCCTAAAAAGCCAAATTTGGGGTCCAGAGGTGCCAATTTTGGGGCTCAGGTGCCAAATTTGGGGCCCAGAGGTGCCTATTTTGGGGCTCAGGTGCCAAATTTGAGTTGCCTGCAGCACCTGAACCCCTAAAAAGCCAAATTTGGGGTTCAGAGGTGCCAGATTTAAGGCCCAGAGGTGCCAATTTTGAGACTCAGGTGCCAGTTTTGGGTCTCAGAGGTGCCAAATTTGGGGTCCGGAGGTGCCAATTTTGGGACTCAGGTGCCAAATTTGTGACTCAGGTGCCAACGTTGGGGTCCAGAGGTGCCAATTTTGATGTTCAGAAGTGCCAATTTTGGGGCCCAAAGGTGCCAATTTCGAGGTTCAGAAGTGCCAATTTTGGGGCTGAGGTGCCAATTTTGAGGCCCAAAGGTGCCAATATTGACACTCAGGTGCCAGTTTTGGGGCTCCGAGGTGCCCCCCGTGCCCCTCTGTGCCCCCGTGCCCACCTTGACCTTGCGCCCGTCCTCCTCCTCGCGGTACTCGGTGATGGTTTTGATGTTGCCATTGACGACCTCCTTGGGGGATGGGAGGGGCCCTGGGGGCACGGACAGTGACACACAGCTGGACACAGGTGTGTCCCCAATGCCGCCAGGTACGTCCCAGGTACACCCAGATGTCCCCTAGGTGTGTCCCCACTGTCCCCCCAATGTGCCAGGTGTGTCCCCACTGTCCCCAGTTCCCCAGGTGTGTCCCAGGTGCATCCCAAGCTGTCCCCAGGTGTGTCCCCAATGCCCCCAGCTGTGTCCCAGGTGTGTCCCCACTGTCCCCAGGTGTCCCCACTGTCCCCAGGTGTGTCCCCACTGTCCCCACTGTCCCCAGGTGTGTCCCAGGTGTGTCCCCACTGTCCCCAGCTGTGTCCCCACTGTCCCCAGGTGTGTCCCCACTGTCCCCAGGTGTGTCCCAGGTGTGTCCCCACTGTCCCCACTGTCCCCCCAGGTGTGTCCCCAGGTGTGTCTCACCTCCCTTGAGCAGCTCGGCCTCGGCGCTGTTGGGGCCTCCCAGCACCCCGGGCAGGGGCAGATCCTTCAGCAGCTCGCTGGTGATCACCTTGTCTGGGGACAGGGCTCAGGTAACTCACCTGGGCCAGGGGACTCACCTGGGCCAGGTAACTCACCTGGGCCAGGGAACTCACCTGGGCTCACCTGGGCCAGGGAACTCACCTGGGCCAGGGAACTCACCTGGGCCAGGGGACTCACCTGGGCCAGGTACAGCCTCACCTGGGCCAGGTACAGCCTCACCTGGGCCAGGGAACTCACCTGGGCCAGGGAACTCACCTGGGCCAGGTACAGCCTCACCTGGGCTCAGGTCACCCCTCCCACCTGGGCCAGGTCACCCCAGGCTTGCCCAGCCCTAGAGTAGCTCTGTGTCCCCAGGGACACAGGTGGCACCAGTGACAGGTGCCGCAGATGTGACAGGCATCATTTAATGACAGGTGTGACAGGTGTGACCAATGACAGGTACCACAGGTGAGACAGGTGGCACCAATGACAGGTGTGACAAGTGTGACCAATGACAGGTGCCACAGGTGTGACAGGTGGCATTAATTACAGGTGTGACAGACGGCACCAATGACAGGTGTGACAGGTGCCACAGGTCCATCAGGTGTCACCAAAGACAAGTGTGACAGGTATGACAGGTATGACAGGTGTGACAGGTGGCACCAATGACAGGTGTGACAGCTGGCATTAATTACAGGTGTGACAGGTGGCACCAATGACAGGTGCCACAGGTGTGACAGGTGCCACCCCACCAGGTGTCCCCAGTGTCACTCCTGCCATGTGTCCCAGGTGTCCCCAGTGTCCCCAATGTCCCCAGAGGTGTCCCCGGTGTCACTCACCATCCTCTCCTCCCTCCTCCTCCACCTGGTCAGCCCAGCTGGGCTTGGAGCTGCGGGGACACGGCGGCCTCAGGCTCCCTGTGCCCCCAGTGCCACCCCAGTGCCACCCCTGTGTGTCCTCTGTGCCACCCCCAGGCTCCCAGTGCCACCCTCAGGGTCCCTGTCCCCCCCTCAGGCTCCCTGTGCCACCCTCAGTGTCCCGGTGTCCCCTCAGGGTCCCTCCTGTCCCCAGTGCCACCCCCAGGCTCCCTGTCCCCTCAGTGCCACCCTCATGGTCCCTCTGTCCCCTCAGGGCCCCTGTGCCCCCAGTGCCACCCCCAGGCTCCCTGTCAGTGTCCCTGTCCCCCCTCAGTGTCCCTGTCCCCCCTCAGTGTCCCTGTCCCCCCTCAGGTTCCCTCTGTCCCCTCCCGTCCCCCCTCCCCCTCACGGCCCCGCCCGAAGCCCCCGGGACCGCGGGGACCCCGAACCGGGACCGAGCCCCGACCCTGCTCCTGATCCCGGTCCCAGCTCCCGATCCCGGTTCCCATTCCCAACTCCCGATCCCGGTTCCCATTCCCGTTCCCCAATCCCGGTTCCCATTCCCGTTCCCCGATCCCAAATCCTGTCCCTGGTTCCCGATCCCGGTTCCCGTTCCCAATTCCCGATCCCGGTTTCCAATCCTATTCCCCGTTCCCGGCTCCGATCCCGTTCCCAAAAGCAGAAAAAAGGGGAGAAAGGAAAGAAAAGGGGAAAATGAAAAGAAAGGAGAAAAAAGAAAAAAAGAAAAAAGGGGAACAAAAGAAAAAAGTAGAAAAAGAAAAAGGGAAGAAATAAAAGAAGGGGGAAAAAGAAAAAAAAGGAGAAAAAAAGAAAAAAGGGGGAAAATAAAGAAAAGGGAAATAAAAGAAAAAAAGGGAGAAAAGGATAAAAGAAAAAAGGGGAGAAATAAAAGAAAAGTGAGAAATAAAAGAAAAAAGGGAGAAATTAAAAAAAGGAAATAAAAGAAAAAAGGGGGGAAAATTT
>NW_024369441.1:0-856 GCF_014805655.1 Passer montanus
TGAAAGTTTCTACTGCTGCTTTTTTTTTCCCTAAATCTAGAAAGAGAGACAAAATTGATATAAAAAGTAGAGAGAAAATATAGAGAAGAGGAAGACTGAGACAAAGGTGGAGAGAAAGGACGAGAGATGGAGAAGAGAGACAAGAACAGAAGACAGGGACAAGAGAGGAGAGTGAAATAAGAGGTAACAGGAGACTGTAAAAAGAGTAGAAAGTGAAAAGACAAGGCAGGGAAGAAGAGAGAGTGAAAAGAGAAGGGAGAACAGAAGTGAGTGGAGAGAAAATAGTGAAAAGAAAAGGGAGAGAACAGGAGTGAAAGAAGAGAGAGTCAAGAGAGAGAAAGAGTGAAAACAAGACAGTTAAGAAAGACCCAACTCAGAGGGAAAAGGAAGACTGGTTAGGGTTACAGTGAAAAGGAGTAAGACAAAAAAGAGTGAAAAAGGGGAGGACAGGAGAAAAACAATGAGTGACTGCAGAACAGAAGAACAAACAGCTACAGTTAAGGCTACAGAGAGAAGAAAAATAGTTACGGAGAAATAGTAAAACACAGCAACAGAGGGAAAACAAATCAGAGAAACAGTTACAGAAGCACAGAGCTACAGGTACTGAGAAACAAACACACCGGTAGAGACAGACAGAAATGAAGTTAGCAACAGAAAAGTAAAGTGAGAGGTGAAAAGAAGAAGGGCAGTGGAAAAAAATTACTAAACCCCACCAAATAAAGACAGGAGCCAAGGGGGGGTGGAATCTTTATTCGGGTTGATTCAACTTTATTGAACAAATCTTCCTATTTACACTTGAGCAAAACACATGGAAAGAGTGCATACAAATGCAAGTACAGATACAATCCATACACAT
>NW_024369442.1:0-870 GCF_014805655.1 Passer montanus
CGGGCACAGAACGGGCACGGAGCGGGCACAGCCCGGGCCAGCTCCGGACACGGCTCTGGGACAGCCACCTCTCCCCACGGCGAGCCGAGAATGAGTAAATTAGGAGCCGGCTGGAGTTTTTATGGGAGGGCGGGACGGGAGGAAGAGGAGGACCTGGGGCTGTCCCAGCCCTGCTCCCCTCGGGGTTCGTGTTCATTCTCTCGAAACCGTGCCATCGAATTTTGCTCTGCGGTGTGGTTTGCCCGAGAAGCCGAATTGGCTTTCGCTGTTGCCCTTCCTTTTGGTTTTTAGCCACTCGTTATTTTCGCTCACCGCTCAAGCGACCCGATAAATTTCGAAACACCCGAATCCGACAGGAGCGCTCGGGAATGATTTCTCAGGGTGTTGCTTCTGCTTTTGCATTTTTTCCCGATCACTCATCGCACTCCATCGAGCAAAGCCGCGGGTTTTTGTGTTCTGAGGAAAGGGGGTTAAGGGGATAATCCCTGTGTGTGCGAGAGATCCCGTGGGATTCCGGTGGGGTTCAAGGTGCAAAGGCACGGCAGCCTTGCAATAAAGTCGCCATCTCACCCCAGAGCAGGGGAAGCTCAGCCTCGTTCACAGTTGGGTTTTTACTCCTCTTTTTTTTTTTTTTTTTTTTTTTTTTTTTTTTTTTTTTTTTTTTTTTTTTTTTTTTTTTTTTTTTTGTGGGACACAACAAGGGGAAAAAATGTAAGAAGTTAAATCTTTGGACTTTCTGCTGTTACACAAACGGCTCTGCTGCTGCACGCTATCAGGGGAGTGTGTGAGAAAAAAGAATTCCAAGAAAAGTCTGATTTTACCGAGATGGTGGAGCTGTGGCGGGAGTCCTGGAATGGAGGTGTAGAGGGG
>NW_024369443.1:0-855 GCF_014805655.1 Passer montanus
TTTTCAGGAATTTTTGGGGATTTTTTCCACGGAATTTTGGGATTTTTTTCCCATGGAATTTTTGGCATTTCTAACAAGACCATTTCTTATTTTTCAAATGAATTTTCAGCGTTTTTAATGGAATTTTTGTCATTTTTTAATGGAATTTTTTGGCTTTTTTGTGGAATGTTTCTATGGATTATTTGGGATGTTTCATGGTATTTTTGGGATTTTTTTCCACAGATTTTTAGGGTTTTTTCCATGGAATTTTTGGTGGATTTTTTCTGGAATTTTTCCATGGAATTTTTGGGATTTTAAATGGAATTTTTAGGGCTTTTTTCTATGGATTTTTTTTGGATTTTTCCATGGAATTTTATGGATTTTTTTTCAGGATTTTTTTTAAATTTTCCCATGGAATTTTTGGCATTTCTAGTGAGACCATTTTTTATTTTTCGATTGATTTTTTAGTTTTTAATGGAATTTTTAGCGTTTTTAATGGAATTTTTGGCATTTTAAATGGAATTTTTTGGCTTTTTTGTGGAATTTTTCTATGGATTATTTGGGATTTTTCATGGTATTTTTGGGATTTTTTCCCACGGATTTTTAGGGTTTTTTCCATGGAATTTTTGGTGGATTTTTTCTGGAATTTTTCCATGGAATTTTTGGGATTTTAAATGGAATTTTTAGGGCTTTTTTCTATGGATTTTTTTTGGATTTTTCCATGGAATTTTATGGATTTTTTTTCAGGATTTTTTTTAAATTTTCCCATGGAATTTTTGGCATTTCTAGCGAGACAATCTTTTATTTTTCGATTGAATTTTTAGCATTTTTCAATGGAATTTTTTGTGTTTTTTAACGGAATTTTGGGATTTTTTT
>NW_024369444.1:0-855 GCF_014805655.1 Passer montanus
TTTCTAATTTTCCCTTTTTCCCATTTTTATTTTCCCCATTATTTTCCAATTTTCAATTTGTTTTTCCCATTATTTTCCCATTTTTAATTTATTTTTTCCCATTATTTTCCCCATTTGTAATTTCCCATTATTTTCCCTGTTATTTCCCCCATTTTTAATTTTCCCATTTTCCCCGTTATTTCCCCATTTATAATTTCCCCATTATTTCCCCCATTTTTACTTTTCCCATTTTCCCCGTTATTTTCCCCATTTTTAATTTTCCCTTTTTTTCCCATTATTTTTCCCCATTTTTAATTTTCCCGTTATTTTCCCCATTAATTTCCCCATTTTTAACTTTCCCATTTTCTCCGTTCTTTTCCCCATTTTTAATTTCCCCGTTTTCCCCATTTTTAATTTAATTTTTCCCATTATTTTCCCCATTATTTTTCCCATTTTGAATTTATTTTTTCCCATTATTTTTCCCATTTTTAATTTAATTTTCCCATTATTTTCCCCATTTTGATTTTTTTTTCTCCCATTATTTTCCCCATTTTTAATTTTCCCTTTTTCCCATTTTTATTTCATTTTGCCCCGTTATTTTCCCCATTATTTTTCCCATTTTGAATTTATTTTTTCCCATTATTTTTCCCATTTTTAATTTTCCCTTTTTCCCTGTTTTTAATTTATTTTTAATTTATTTTCCCCATTTTTAATTTCCCCATTTTTCCCATTTTCATTTTGCCCCGTTATTTTCCCCATTATTTTTCCCATTTTTAATTTTTTCCCCATTATTTTCCCCATTATTTTTCCAATTTTAAATGTATTTTTCCCATTATTTTCCCCATTATTAATTTTCCCTTTTTCCCATTTTTAATT
>NW_024369445.1:0-855 GCF_014805655.1 Passer montanus
CTTGATGATCTTAGAGGTCATTTTCAACCTGAATGACCCTCTGAGCTCAGACAGGCCCAGATCTTGAGAGACACACAACTAATGGAGTTGGTCTGCTGTGCTACAGCTCCCTTCAGGCTCTCTCTCCCTTACCTCTGACACTGCCAAGCCCAAGTCATTCCCTTACCTTGATCCCTGCATCCCACAGCTCGGAGATGAGCTTCATTCTGGCAGCAAGCAGGTGTTTCTGAG
Source organism: Passer montanus (assembly GCF_014805655.1). Taxonomy (NCBI): domain Eukaryota; kingdom Metazoa; phylum Chordata; class Aves; order Passeriformes; family Passeridae; genus Passer; species Passer montanus. The sequence continues at coordinate 232 of NW_024369445.1, forward strand.
GTGTAGCCACCAGCACTTGGGTCTCAGTTGTTCGAAGTTTCTCCCCAGAAGCCTGAAGGGACAGACAAGGGACATTGATGGGAGTGACTCCGTGGGAATCTGCAGCTCCCAACACCTCACCTCATCTATCTTAACTCAGTCAGTGACAACCTGGGCACCTTTAATGAGCCCCTCAGAGATTCTGCATTGTGTCACACTACTTAATTGTGTGCTGCTGTTCCTCGGGGACCCTGGCCAACCTCCTGGACAGCTTCCCAATGTCTCCTTTGATTCTTCAGGTACAAACACATTGCCTAAGCTTCACTTGCACAGAATCACAGGCTTGGAACCAAACACAAAATGATGAATCTCCACAGAGGCTTTCCTGGGTTTATTAGAGTGAATTCAGAGCTGTTACCAAATTCATTGCTTCAAAATCCCCAGGACAGAAAACTTCAGAGGCAAGACACAAGAATGAAGTGACTGGGGCACAAAGCTCAGAGTCAAGCCCAGAGCTCCAGGCTGTCTCTAACACTTCCTTGACATCTCCTAAGGAATGCTGCCCTCAGCTGCCCACACCTGCATCCTGACAGGCTGCATGAAAGGTCTCTTGTCTTCTGTGTGTCAATATTTAGGCATGGGAAG
>NW_024369446.1:0-855 GCF_014805655.1 Passer montanus
TTTTGGGGGATTTTTTAGGGATTTTTTGGTTTTTTTTTCTGGGAATTTTTGTGGATTTTCTGGTATTTTTGGGGTTTCTCTGATGCTGGGGATGTTGGGCTGAGGGAGCTCGAGCGCTCCGTGCTCTCGTGCCTCAGGAAGAAACCGCGGAAACCCTACAGCGAAAGTAAGGGGTTAAAAAGTTCAATTATTGGGCATTTTTGGGGATTTTTTTGTGATTTTTGGGGATTTTTCAGTGATTTTTTGATGACGTTTCAGGGATTTTTTAGTGATTTTTTGGGATGTTTTGGGGGATTTTCAGGGATTTTTTGGGGGGATTTTCGGGGATTTTTTTTTATTTTCTTGGATTTTTGGGGGAATTTTTCATTATTTTTCGGTGATTTTTCAAGGATTTTTTAGTGATTTTTGCGAGATTTTTCCTGCTTTTTTTTTTGTATTTTTCAGTAATTTTTGCGAGATTTTTTATTATTTTTTCCTGACTTTCCTCAGATTTTTCCCCAATTTTTCTGCCATTTTTTCTGATATTTCCCCCAATTTTTTCCCAACTTTTCCCAATTTTTCCCCAATTTTTTCACAACTTTTCCCAATTTTTCCCCAATTTTTTCCCTATTTCCCCCCAATTTTCTCCAATTTCTCCCCAATTTTTCCTCAATTTTCCCCAATTTCCCCCAATTTCCCCCATTTTTTCCCCAATTTTCCCCCAATTTTTCCCCAATTTCCCCCAATTTTCCCCCAATTTTTTCCCCATTTCCCCAATTTTTTTCCCCATTTCCTCCCAATTTTCCCCCCATTTTCTCCAATTTCCCCCCAATTTTTTCCCATTTCTCCCCAATTTTTTCCCCTATTTTTCCCCAT
>NW_024369447.1:0-855 GCF_014805655.1 Passer montanus
CTGGTTTGAGCCAGCAAACCCTTCCTCCTGCCACAGCCCCACGCACCCCTCAGAATTCCCACATCCAAGGTGCCCCAGGAGTGACAAACCCCAGCTGAGGAGGCTCCCGAGGGAGCAGGGAAGCACATCCTGTGAATATTTAGTGTGTTTTGAAGTGCTTTGAATTTGCAGCAAGTTGCAAACAAATTTTGTAGAGGTTAATCAGGGGAATTAGTGAAATAGCTGAGAGGCTCCTGCCGTGACAGGATCCAGCCACCAGGTGATGGCAGGGCTGGAAGAGCCAAATGCTGAGGAAGTTTCTGTGACTTTAAAGGTTTTATAGACTTGCTTCCCAAGGGAATGGCTCTGTACAAATCATATTTGCATAATGCAGCCTGGGAAGTGTGGCTGGAGTGCTTTCATCTCATTTTCATGAGGTAACTTGGATGAGCAGAAGCTCCTATCCCTTAAAAAAAGATGTTTCAGAAAAATTAAGGGGAAAACTGTCTTAGTTCAAGCTTCCCTAAGGCAGATTCAAGTGGAGGAATCTGGATGTATTTAGCAAATGATGAAGGCTGAATTTCATATTCAGACATTGTGGTAGTGGTAATTATCAAGGATTTACTCAGAGGCCAGGCTCTCTCTCTCCCTGTAAACCCCAGGATATGAATGGGGGTAAAGCACATTTCCTCAGCAATTAACCTTTTCCCACACGGGTAAGGAATGGGTGAACTGTTGTCTGTGTGATTCCCAGCCCTCTGTTCAAACCCCCTGGGGAAATCCCAACCTGCCGTGGGTTATCCCATTTGTGCTGCTCTGACTGCTGGCACCAGCACTGCTGTGTCCCGTGGGAATGGCCAAAACCACAAAATCCAG
>NW_024369448.1:0-855 GCF_014805655.1 Passer montanus
CGGGCGGGGCGTCACCGACGGGGCGGGGCACCAGCCCAGGGCGTGGCACGGGTGGGGCGTCACCAATGGGGTGGGGCATCAGCCCAGGGCGTGGCATGGGCATGGCAGGGGTGGGGCATCACCAACAGGGCGTGGCATGGGCGGGGCAGGGGCCTGGCACCACCCCCAAGGCGTGGCATGGGCATGGCACACGTGTGGCATCACCAACAGGGCGTGACATGGGCGTGGTAACAGACCCAGGGTGTGGCACGGGCAGGGCAGGGGTGTGGCATCGCCAACAGGGCGTGGCACAGGTGGGGCATCACCCTCAGGATGTGGCATGGGTGGGGCAGGGGTGGGGCATCACCAACAGGGCGTGGCAGGGGTGTGGCATCACATCCAGAGTGGTTTTTGGGGGATTTGGGATATTTGGAGGGGGATTTTTGGGATGCTTTTGGGGTGGTTTTGGGGAGTATTTTTTGGGGGTATTTTGGGGGTGTTTTTAGGGTGGTTTCAGGGTGTTTTTGAGGTGTTTTGGGGGTATTTTACGTTATTTTTAGGGTATTTTGGGGCGCACCTCATGCTCCAGGGAGCTGTACTCCCCCTCGGTGTTCTCCCTGACCATGAGGATGGTTTGGGGTGTTTTTTAGGGATATTTTTTGGGTGGTTTTGGGGGTATTTTTGGGGTGTTTTTGGGGGTATTTTGGTGATATTTTTAGGGTGGTTTGGGGGGTATTTTTGGGGTGTTTTGGGGGTGTTTTGGGGGTTTTTTGGGGGGTTTTGGGGCACACCTTGTGCTTCAGGGAGCTGTACTCCCCCTCGGTGTTCTCCCTCACAATGAAGATGGTTTGGGGTATTTTTGGGGTGGTTTTTGGT
>NW_024369449.1:0-1095 GCF_014805655.1 Passer montanus
CTCAACTATGTTGGGGAAACATGATGGTGGCAAATCCTTCTGAAAGTTTTCACAATGAAAAGGGCCACCGTTATCATTCTGTTATTATGTTAAATTCTCCAGAAGTCAGTCAGAAAATCCTTTATCCCGTGCTAAAAATGTAATAATAGGATTTGGTACAGTTCTTCCTCAAATACTCCACATAAAGGGAGGTGAGTGCTTAGATTCCATGGAAGCCATGAATGGGTAAAATAGTGTTCTGTTTTTCAGTATTTCTGTAGTAAGTAGTTAGCAAAAGAAGTGATCGTTCTGGCAGTGGATGCTGGTCCCTGATGTGTCCGTGCTGGTTTTACGGAAAGGCAACTTTTTAACAACGAGCTATTGGAAAAGAGGTGTTTGCTGCTAGTAACTGGTACAAACACATTCCTTTTTGTGGGAGAAACCAAAGCAAGCTTAGCAGACTGCTCCTTCTTCTCCACATATCCTAGAAGGAAATCCAGGCACGTTAACACCAGAAACATCTCAAAGATCTGGGCCAGTGCTACAGGCTCACCTGCCTCTACATTCCCAGAATCAGCGGAGAAACATCCAGAGGAGACAGTGGTGTTCCTCAATGTGGCTGATGGGAGGAGAAGGCAGACAGGAGCAGGGCTCACACAGGGCTGAGCAGGGAATAGTGCCCTCGTGGCTCTGGGCCTGTTCTGCCAACTGCCCCACACACTGTTTCTCCAGCAGAGAGAGAGAGGACAAACACCTGGAGGAGACTGTTTTGTTCCTGGCAGACAAGTGCCATGTCTGACAGGAAGCAGGAGGGCCCTGGTGCCAGGGAGCCAGGTGATGGCAAAGCAGCTGAGGCACAGCCTGGCCCAGGGGCTCTTGTGGCAGGCAGTGTGGGGCCCAGAGCAGAGGCAGGGGGAGGCAGGAGCTGCTCAGCCATGCCGGGGCTGGGAGCCTCCCTCCTCCCCGTGTGGGGCCCAGCTGGGCCAGGGGGCAGCTCCTGGGACAGCCGTGCCCACAATGGCCCCTGCTCTGCAAGGCCTCCAGCCCTGCCCCTCAGCCAGGCAGGCAGGCAGGGACAGAGCAGCCCCTGGGGCCGATGCTGCTGCAGGCTAAGAG
>NW_024369449.1:2033-3069 GCF_014805655.1 Passer montanus
CAGCAGCATTTTGATCTTCATTTCTGCTTGCCAAGGCTGAGGCAGACTCATGAGAGGTACCTGATGCTTGTGTTTCAGGAATTCGGGAAGGCATGCTTCGAGAAGGCATTGGATGCTTTGCAGAGTGGTGGAAAAACTTATTGTCATGCCCTGAATTCCTCAAAGAGGGAAAAAGGTAACATAGCAGTCATATCAAGTTTCCTAGAACCCCACAAGATTTTAAAGGAAATGTGTGTTAAGGTAGAGGGAGGAGCACAATCCTGGAGCTGACCCCAAGGTGCATGAGCATTCTTTTTGTTACTGAATTCTATTCTTGGACTTTTAGAAAAAGGAAACTGAAGGACACATGATCATTGGGGTGTCCTAATCTTAGATAAAATGAGGCCGTATGAAATGAAGATGAAACAACATTAGGTCAAGCCCCAGTCGTGCAGGGGAGAAAGAAATGTTGTGAAGCTATCCAAAATCCTAAAAAACCCAATGCAACAGCATAAAGCAAGAAGCCCCCCACATTTGTACTGAATTCAGAAGGTATTCAGTGTCTTCTGAATGCAATGATAAATGTTGAAAAATACATAAGGGATGCCTAGAACTAAGGGGAAAATCCTGAAGCACAGATACAGCTCAGAAAATCTAGCAGGAGACGATTCTGTCCTTCTGAAATCTGTCTTTTCCAGTGTATTTCACTTGAAAGGAGGAATTCTTCCTGCCCGGCAGAGGAATAATCTGGTTTTGGCTTTTTTTTCCTCTATTGCTGCTGTTATCGCAGAGCCTTACGTACTTGGAACATCAAAACCGGTAAAAGTCACATGGCAAGAGGATCGACTGCAAGCCCAAGACTGCAGTTCTGAGGGTGAACAGTGAACAAAAGAGCAGGTCTTTAGGGAGATGGACAAGTGGGGCAAAACCAACAACACAGGGGGAAAGGAGCAACCCATTGGTAATAAAATATGCTATAACAATAGAAAATAAGGGGGGTTATAAAACTGGCTGCTAGGACCGAATTTCAATCAAAGACATGAACTGCAGTGGGGAA
>NW_024369450.1:0-855 GCF_014805655.1 Passer montanus
GAGACCCCCCAGGAATGGGGGAGACCCCCAGGAGTGGGGGAGACCCCCCAGGAGTGGGGGAGACCCCCGGGATTGGGGAGACCCCCGGGATTGGGGAGACCCGACCCCCCCAAGAAATAGGAGAGACCTCCCAGGGAATGGGGGGACTCCTGGAATTGGGGAGACCCTCCCCAAAAATGGGAGAGATGCCCAGGAATGGGGAAGACCCCTGGGAATGGGGAAGACCCCCCCCAAAAATGGGGGAGACCCCGGAATTGACGAGACCCCCAAAAATGGGAGAGACCCCCAAAAATGGGAGAGAACCTTCAGGGAATTGGGGAGACCCTCCCCAAAAATGGAGGAGACCCCCAGGAGTAAGACCCTTCAGGGAATGGGGGAGACCCCAGGAATTGGGGAGACCCCCAAAAATGGGGGGGACCCCAGAAATGGGGGGTTTAGTGTGGAGTCACTTGGGGGTCAGTTAGGGGTCAGTGTCGGGGTCAGTTGGGGGTCAGTGTCGGGGTCAGCTAGGGGTCAGTTAGAGGTCAGTGTGGGGTCAGTTGGGGGGTCCCAGGGGTCAGTTAGGGGTCAGTTAGGGGTCAGTTAGGGGTCAGGGGTCACTTGGGGGTCACTTGGGGGTCCCACCTGTTGGGGGGCAGCCAGGCCCGGGGGGGGCAGCCGGCCCAGCCCCCGCCGCAGCCCAGGCTCCCCACGGCGAAGGGGTCCCGCGCGGCCCGGCCCCCCAGGGGCTCCGCGGCGCGATGCATCGGCCTGGGGGGCACGGGGGTCAGTGTCTGCCCCATAGATCCAGCCCTGCCCCATAGATCCATCCCTCTGCCCCACTGATCCACCCCCCTGCCCCATAGATCCACCCCT
>NW_024369451.1:0-19794 GCF_014805655.1 Passer montanus
GCTGAGACAACCTGGAACCGACTTTGCAGCACTGCCTGTTCAAGCAAACACCTTTTTCCAACCAAACCACACACAGCTGGCAGAAAACACCACCAAGACATAGACATGGTTCACAGATACCCCTAGGTTACTAAATCTAGAAGGACAGCTTGTCCAGATTTGTAGCAGTGGGGGCTTGGGGGGTTTGGGGGGTTTTTGAGCCTGTTTGGGGCTCCTCTGCAGCGGGCTTTGGGTATGTTTGGTCTCTGACTGTCTGGTTGGGACGGCAGTTTGGAGATGTTTAGTCTATGTTTGCCTCTTGTCTAGCCGGTGGCACTTGGAGTAACTTCTCTCTGTCTGTCCCCAGAAATCCTGCCCCTAGCCTAGAGAATTCTCTGTCAGTTTTAGTCTTTTCCCTTTAGTATTGGTTTGTTTTTCCCGCCTTGGCTTCTGACCTTCCCCCCACCCCCACTTTCCGCGGTCTCCTCCAGAACAGCAGCAGTTTTCTCTGCCCCTTGCTCTCCGCCGCTGCCTTCCCCTCGGAGCTGCCGGCTCCCGCCACTGCCGGACCCCGCGCGGCGCCGGCACAGCCACCGCGGCCGGCGCCCCTCTCCGCTGTGGAGGGGACATCGGCACGCTCCTGCCCGCTCCGCCGGCGCCGCCGGTGCGGCTGCTGCCCCGCGGCTGCGGTTTCTGCTGCGGGACAGAGATCGCCCCGTGCTGCTCCGGCCGCCCCGCTCCGCCGCCGCCGCTGCCCGCGAGCGCTGTGTCATCTGCCCGGCCCGGCGCTGCTGCCCGCGGGAAAGCCGCGCTGCCAAGGCCGAGCGGCACCAGCGACAGCACCGTGCCCGCGCGGGAGAGAAATAAAAGCAGCTGGGAAAAGCAAGCACCGCGCCCTTCTTTATTTCCTCTGCCACCAGTCCTTTAGGCGCTGAACCCGCCTTCTGAGCCAGCCAAACCGTGGCCCTGCCCGCCGGCGGCACAGGCAGGGCACGGCCGCTCTTGACGCGGGCCCCGATCGTCTCCCGTGAGCGGGCCCAGCGTCCCTTTGGCGCACAAGGCGAGGCGCAGCCCCCACGGGAAGGACTGTCTGCAGGGTGCACGGCCGCCCCTGCCCAGTGAAGTTCGTGCTCCGTCAAGCGCCGCCGGTGATTTCGCGCACTCTGCTTGCTGCAGCTCCCGGGAAAGCCAACCCTCTCCGTTCCAGGCGGGAGAGGAGCTTTCCCCTGGATCGAGGACCACCTCCGAGATTCTCGCTGCCAAGAATCTTGGGTTTCGTGAGTATTCCGGTGGCTGGGACGGACCCGACTGGGGTGCCCTGAAGTTGGGTGAGGGTGACTCTCGGGGATGAGGGGAGGCGTAGTGCGCAACGTCCAACCCTGCCACCGCCGGTGATTCTCGGGAGTTTTTCCTTTAGATTTCATTTTACCTCGGAAGTGGGTGGAAAAGAACCTAGCAAATAGTCTCGGTCTGAGTATTCTAGTGGCCGGGACGGACCCAACTAGGGTAGAGTGGGTGCGAGGCTGTCTGCTAGGGAGAAAGAAGTTTATAACCAAGTTGGGAATTCCTTGGTGGGAGGAGAGTTTTGTTTATCTAAGGGAAAAGTTAAGAGATTTGTTAAGTGGATTTTCTTTCATTTTCCAACTACGGCCCTTAATGAAGTAAAACCACTAAGATTTTGGGATAAGATCAGAATGAAACTTGGAGAAGAGGCAATGATAGATGGTGAATCAAAAAGTAATTTTTGTCCTCTCTTTATAAAATTGAAAGCTATCACATTAGTAATGGAAAAGAAAGTGAAAGAAACTCCAAATAAATCTTCCCCAGTTCGTCCTGAAACCCCTGCTCCAGTCCCCCTTGTTCTGACCCCCAGCATCCCGAACCGAGTGAGCTGAGGGGAGCAAACCACCTGCAGCAAGTGCACAGCTGCCCCCACATTGTCGATCTCCCTAGCTCCCCACATCTCCCCCAGTTCCACCCTGCCTCTGACAGGACTGATCACCCTGTCAGAGCTCCTTTCCTGGACCCTAATACCTCACCCCTTTTACCTGTAGTAAAACCTATAGATTGTCCCCCAGATTGCTCACCTCACACAGAGTCTCGGAATGGAGAATGTCAAATAGCTTTGCCTTCATTTTGTGGTTCTTCTCCCCATAATCCCTTTCTCCCCTGCTCCCTTCCCTCAAGTCACAAAATGGTGGATACCGCATGGCTTGGTCCCCATCTTGTGGTCTTCCTTCTACTTCCCATAATCGCTTTTTCCTTTGTTCCCTTCCCCTGTCCCAAATCCCACAATTGTGCTCTGGCTTCTCCTCTTCCCATCCTCCAATTACCCTAGCTTTACCCCCTGTATCTCCCTTCAGTGAAGTGTTTCTGGATTTTGTAGGCAAAGTCAGTGTGGTGCAGAGGATCAGGAATGGGGCATCACGCCATGATCAATGTGATTAAGTGAAGCCAAATTTATTACTCCTAAAAGGCTATTTTTATAATAAGTTTCTACTGTTCATGTGTCTCTAGCTAATACATGATAGGTTAATCCTAGCTGTTCACATGTCTAAATGAGAATGCTGATTGGATAGTTTAATTTTTCATGCGCTTTACTATGGTTGTCTGACACACCCTTTGCTTCTATTTTCTCACTTTCTCAAACTTGCTGACAAACTTGCTGAGTCTTGATGGCTCTTCTTCCTGTATCTTTCTCAAGGATATACCGACCCTGTTTCTGAGTATGTCCATTATTCATTGTCTATTATCCATTGTTAGCAGCAGGCTGGATTGTGTGTCGGCTGAATATGGCCATCTTTTTCAAAAACTTCTCAACCTGCAAAAAATCCTCAACAGTTCCGTGTTGGTTTTTGCACAAGCCAGACTAAATTCAATGCACGGGTAATTCACTTTTGCACGCAGCGTACTAAGTAAGGCACTATAAGTAAAATTGCTAAAAGGATACAAAGTGTCATAATGCTAAAGCATACTAAATCTTTAAGCTAGCCTGTTATGCTCTAGGATTTTAGCCACTCATCACAGGAATTCTCGACAACTGTGAGCGTTTTCATGTTTTCCTTAAGCAGTGACAGTTTCTTGTGAATAGATTCAGAGTGGTGAGAGGGATTCATGCAACACATTCCTTCAAAATCTTCACACCCATGTCTTTGAGCTAGCAACAAAAAATCTATGGCAGCTCTGTCCTGTAACACAGTGTGGCATGTGCTACCTACATCAGTAGTAAGTTAATTCAGTATTGTGGATGTAAGGTTAATTTGCTTTCTTGCCCAACAAGATAATCATCCTAAATGAGTAAGGGCTTGTGCTGAGGCTACTCCTGGTGAAAAAATTGAGGCTAGAGTAACTGAAGGTCGATTCCACAATTCTAGATCATCTTTACAGTCTCACCTTAATAGATGCACACTACATTTTGCAGGTTGGAACTTGTGCCTGATGTTAAGCATCTGTTGAATGTTTGGGGCAAACAATGTCAATTTCCTAAAATAGCATGGTCCTCTTAATGCTTTCTGAAGAACCACAGGCCAAGCTCTATCTCCACAAATGAGAAAAACTCCAGGAGGTAACTTCCTAGCTGATTTTTGTTTGATGAGTACACGCTGTGTCCAGTTGGCACCGGATGCTGTGGTATTGTAATACCATGAAGAAACAGGAGATATCGAAGTGCTGTCATTTCTGGGTTTTCCTAATTTCTCCCTAATCAGCTCTTGACCTTTGTAGTACCCAAAGAACAAACAGTAATTTTCTGGCATTGATCCCAAAATATGCAGTTCTTGTGGTTCTTGACTTGTAGTATTTAAGTTTCAAGCAATTGTAAATGCTGGAGCTCCTAAGGAGTTTTTATGAATCCCATGATTTTCACACTAATTTTCTGTAACAACCCCATCTGGATTGGTGCGCCAATTTGACCAGGCCTTACTTAAATTACCATAAATTTGAGCTCTGGATCAATTTCCAAATTCTTCCATTGAATCTAAGGGAATTCCAATTAAACAGGTGCAAAATGGATCAGAGGGTGTAGCTAATGATAAGCAAAAATATTTCTGCCCTGTTCTGTTGGCCCATGTAACCCACATGTTAGTTGGCTGATGGATGTTGTAGAATCCCTGCATTTCCCCAATCATTGCACTGAGTAGCACTGTTAATATTTGCCAGACTATTGCCATTGTTGCCATTGCCACTGATCACGCCTACGCTTTGCCCAGTATGCCTTAGCCTGGTCCCACTGAAAGTGAGCAACGTGATGTTGTTGTGGCACTGCTATTCCTGCTCCACATTCAGTAGCTATTATTTTGCTCTCTAGTATAATTTGGTTTGTTAAAGCAACTATAGCAAGATGTAATTGCACCCACAGTAACAATCTTTGATCCTGTCTTTCTATCAAAGATAAATCCTGGAGAAAACTCTGATGTCCTTCTGACCTTTGTGGATTATGCCCTAAAAATAGAGCTAATGCTGTGGTTGGGTTAATATTGCTAAGTATCTGAAAACATCTATTGCATGCTAGGTTAGCAGACCTAAATTTTTGCTTTCTCTCTTGAGCTAAAGTTAGATTATGTTTGTGATGAACTTACTGCCAAGTTTTCAGGTTACACTTTACAGAATGTACCTTAAGCCAAGGCTTACATGCATAGAACAAGCCATGCACAGAACAAGCATTTTCTATCTGACTTACAACTTGTGATGCAAGTAAAGGTAAATGGTTTCTGGTTGTGTCCAACTCATGTATAGTAAACCTTTGTGGAGGTGCCTGTATTGCTGCAGCAAATTCTAGCAATATTGGTAAAAATTCTGAGCTTTTTTGAGCTGTCAGGTGTTGAAGAAGTGGATTCAGGGCTGTCTGGATTCGGGGCTGTCGCCGACTCTCTGCCTCTGGGCACAACATGGGTTGATGACAGTGGTTTCAGACAGGGCTTCACCCACTTGGCTGGAATCCAACGAATGCCTTTATTTGTAAGTAAGCACAGATAACCTCTGCCTGTTAATTTGACTGTAGCTGGTCCTTCCCATGTCCCTGTTTCTGGGCTTTTGAGCATGACCTGAACTCTGTCAGGCAATTCCCCACTTGAATTACGTATAAGAGCATGATGCACAAGAATAGGTGGATCAACCCTATCTCCTGCTGTTCTAAGGTAATTAGCACAAAGATGGCTTTAGCCATCTTTTTAGGGGATAAAAGGTTATCCCCTTTTTCTTCAGGGGATAACCCTGTGGTTCCCACTTTTTGTTTTTGCAGCATGCCCTTAAACGTCTGATGAGCACGCTCAATAACTGCCTGACCAGTAGGATTGTGAGGAATACTAGTGTCATGTCAGATACTTTATAAATTACAGAAACACTTGAATTGTAGGGAACAGTAGGCTGGACCATTGTCAGTGTTAATTGCTAAGGGGACACCTAATAGGGCAAAGCAATTGTACAAATGGTTTTGAACATGATGTGCTGTCTCACCTGTTAAGGGAGTATCTTATACAACACAAGAGCAGGTACCAATGCAAACATGTACAAACTTTTTCTGACCAAATTCTGCTACATGAGTTACATCCATTTGCCATAATTGCACAGGTTGAGTACTCTTAGGGTTGACACCAGAGCTTAAACTAATGCTATCTCATTGACAATCAGGATAGAATTGCACTATACCAGTAGCATCAGTAAGGGGAACACTAAATTGTTTAACTAACATTTTTGCAGATTGATGAAAAAAGGCATGGGAACTTTTAGCTTGCTGAAATTTATGAGAGGCTGGCATTGGCCAGACAGTGGCTACCAACTGATCAACTCGAGCATTACCTTCAGACAGACCAGGGAGAGCTTGATGACTACGAACATGAGCAATAAAGTATTCCTGCTGTTGCTGATTTAAGTTTTTAAGGAATCAGCTTAAAAGGGAACACAGATATTTATTACTCACCTCCTTAAGTACTGCTTTTTCAAGGCGTTGGGTACAGCTAACTCCATAAAGTGAATCAGAACCAATGTTAATGGCTTCATTGTTCTAATTTTCAAAAGCCTAAATAACAGCTTTTCATTCTAATGTCTGCAATGTATCTCTTACTTCTTTAAAAATGGCATGCTTTTTCCCTACTTTATCTTGCTGCCACCTGCAGGCAGCCTTTTTTGACCTTTTACTTGCATCTGTAAACACTGTTAGCCTAGATACTGGACAGTCAGCTCTCTAGGGTCTGTCTTCCAGACGCTGGTGCTCTAATAAAGATAACACTCGGTGTCGTGAATAGGTATTGTGAATTTTACTATAATAATCAGCCAAAGCTATCTGTAAAGGAACAGAATGCCCGATTCCCCATTCAAGATACCAGTTAACCAACGGTATTACAATTGCATATGATTCATGTCACCAAATTTCCAATATTCTCCCTCTGCCTTTCATAATCAAATGAGTAAAAAGTTCCAATCAAGTGGTAACAGTTCTAGACTGTTTTACAGGTAAAAATACTTATTCTAAAATAACTAAGGGATTAGCTCGAGTTTTTATCTACTGACAAATTAAGGTGAAAGGATGTTTGGCATAATGGTCACCCTCTTTGCTCTGATTGATGATCATCAGTTGAAGTGCAACACCTTTGATCATGCGATGTGCATGTGCTGTAGCAACCTTTGTGGCTATGTGATCCAAGGCCTGCTGTTGTCTCTTATTTAGGGTCTGACGTTCATCTGCCTGAGACAAAGTACTTAATAACTGTATTAATGGCTCAATTTCTTCGTTAGTTATCCCACAAATAGTTCTAATCTATTGCATATCCCCCATTAATTTCTGGACATCATGTACAGTTTTAATTTCAGTGGTGATGGTGAGTTTCTGTGATTTCACATTGATCACATTTTCAAATTGATCGATCTGCCACCTGAGATACTTCTAAGGAGCTGAAAGTTGCACTTTATCAGGGGTAATTTTTAATCCTTTTTCCTCTAGCAAAGCTGTCATGGTTTTTAAAACAGTTACAGCATCCAATTGTTTCCCAGCCACTATGATATTGTTATAAATAAAAAATGCAAATTAGCCAATTTTAATAAAAATAGAAAAATAAAATTTATTTCGCGACCGTAAAAACAGTCTCGACAGCCACTACCAAAACGGACAGCGTATCACCCCCGGGAAGTGATATGGGTGAACGTGAGGAAAGGACCCACTGGTGCCTCACCTCCCCGTCCACACCAACTGCTTCAAGGCAGCAGTTCTTACATAGTTTATTTGGCCCGCAGCAGAAAGTCTTTATTTTCCTTCTGAGTTCTTCATATTCAAGTTGGTTTCTTTCTCTGGCTTGGGCTGCACAAAGCCTGCGTCAGGGAATAGAAGGATCCACTTCCCTGGTTCCCAGAATCTGGCATTCAAATTCACGGTGTTGATGGTCCTGGTCTCCTGAGATAGGCATCTTGTCTGGGCCATCAGCACCTGGCGTCTTTGGGTGTAGGTGCTGTTGAACACTCATCCTGGGTGCAGCTGGAGTCCCCTTCGGATGCAAATGCCGTGGTGTCCATCTGCCGAGGTTCCGTGGTTTTGTGGTTGCCTAGATTTCCCAACCTGAAGGAAAAAGGGATTCCCCCCCCCCCCGCCCCCCCCCCCCACTCTCCACACCGACCCCAGGCCACAGCGGCCACAGGGCCCACTTAGGAGGTAACATCCTAGCTGATATTTGTTTGATGAGTACACGCTGTGTCCAATTGGCACCGGATGCTGTGGTATTGTAATACCACAAAGAAACAGGAGATATCCAAGTGCTGTCATTTCTGGATATTCCTAATTTCTCCCTAATCAGCTCTTTATCTTTGTAGTACCCAAAGAACAAACAGTAATTTCCTGGCACTGATCCCAAAAGATCCAGTTCTTGTGGTTCTTAACTTGTAGTATTTAAGTTTCAAGCAATTGTAAATGCTGGAGCTCCTAAGGGGTTTTTATGAATTCCATGATTTTCACACTAATTTTCTGTAACAACCCCATCTGGATTGGTGCACCAATTTGACCAGGCCTTACTTAAGTTACCATAAATTTGAGCTCTGGATCAATTTCCAAATTCTTCCATTGAATCTAAGGGAATTCCAATTAAACAGGTGCAAAATGGATCAGAGGGTGTAGCTAATGATAAGCAAAAATATTTCTGCCCTGTTCTGTTGGCCCATGTAACCCACATGTTAGTTGGCTGATGGATGTTGTAGAATCCCTGTGTTTCCCTAATCATTGCACTGAGTAGCATTGTTAAAATCTGCCAGACTATTGCCATTGTTGCCATTGCCACTGATCACACCTACGCTTTGCCCAGTATGCCTTAGCCTGGTCCCACTGAAAGTCAGCAAGGTGATGTTGTTGTGGCACTGCTATTCCTGCTCCACATTCAGTAGCTATTATTTTGCTCTCTAGTATAATTTGGTTTGTTAAAGCAACTATAGCAAGATGTAATTGCACCCACAGTAACAATCTTTGATCCTGTCTTTCTATCAAAGATAAATCCTGGAGAAAACTCTGATGTCCTTCTGACCTTTGTGGATTATGCCCTAAAAATAGAGCTAATGCTGTGGTTGGGTTAATATTGCTAAGTATCTGAAAACATCTATTGCACGCTAGGTTAGCAGACCTAAATTTTTGCTTTCTCTCTTGAGCTAAAGTTAGATTATGTTTGTGATGAACTTACTGCCAAGTTTTCAGGTTACACTTTACAGAATGTACCTTAAGCCAAGGCTTACATGCATAGAACAAGCCATGCACAGAACAAGCATTTTCTATCTGACTTACAACTTGTGATGCAAGTAAAGGTAAATGGTTTCTGGTTGTGTCCAACTCATGTATAGTAAACCTTTGTGGAGGTGCCTGTATTGCTGCAGCAAATTCTAGCAATATTGGTAAAAATTCTGAGCTTTTTTGAGCTGTCAGGTGTTGAAGAAGTGGATTCAGGGCTGTCTGGATTCGGGGCTGTCGCCGACTCTCTGCCTCTGGGCACAACATGGGTTGATGACAGTGGTTTCAGACAGGGCTTCACCCACTTGGCTGGAATCCAACGAATGCCTTTATTTGTAAGTAAGCACAGATAACCTCTGCCTGTTAATTTGACTGTAGCTGGTCCTTCCCATGTCCCTGTTTCTGGGCTTTTGAGCATGACCTGAACTCTGTCAGGCAATTCCCCACTTGAATTACGTATAAGAGCATGATGCACAAGAATAGGTGGATCAACCCTATCTCCTGCTGTTCTAAGGTAATTAGCACAAAGATGGCTTTAGCCATCTTTTTAGGGGATAAAAGGTTATCCCCTTTTTCTTCAGGGGATAACCCTGTGGTTCCCACTTTTTGATTTTGCAGCATGCCCTTAAACGTCTGATGAGCACGCTCAATAACTGCCTGACCAGTAGGATTGTGAGGAATACTAGTGTCATGTCAGATACTTTATAAATTACAGAAACACTTGAATTGTAGGGAACAGTAGGCTGGACCATTGTCAGTGTTAATTGCTAAGGGGACACCTAATAAGGCAAAGCAATTGTACAAATGGTTTTGAACATGACGTGCTGTCTCACCTGTTAAGGGAGTAGCTTATACAACACAAGAGTAGGTACCAATGCAAACATGCTCAAACGTTTTCTGACCAAATTCTGCTACATGAGTTACATCCATTTGCCATAATTGCACAGGTTGAGTACTCTTAGGGTTGACACCAGAGCTTAAACTAATGCTATCTCATTGACAATCAGGATAGAATTGCACTATACCAGTAGCATCAGTAAGGGGAAGACTAAATTGTTTAACTAACATTTTTGCAGATTGATGAAAAAAGGCATGGGAACTTTTAGCTTGCTGAAATTTATGAGAGGCTGGCATTGGCCAGACAGTGGCTACCAACTGATCAACTCGAGCATTACCTTCAGACAGACCAGGGAGAGCTTGATGACTACGAACATGAGCAATAAAGTATTCTTGCTGTTGTTGATTTAAGTTTTTAAGGAATCAGCTTAAAAGGGAACACAGATGTTTATTACTCACCTCCTTAAGTACTGCTTTTTCAAGGCGTTGGGTACAGCTAACTCCATAAAGTGAATCAGAACCAATGTTAATGGCTTCATTGTTCTAATTTTCAAAAGCCTAAATAACAGCTTTTCATTCTAATGTCTGCAATGTATCTCTTACTTCTTTAAAAATGGCATGCTTTTTCCCTACTTTATCTTGCTGCCACCTGCAGGCAGCCTTTTTTGACCTTTTAGGTACCAATGCAAACATGTACAAACTTTTTCTGACCAAATTCTGCTACATGAGTTACATCCATTTGCCATAATTGCACAGGTTGAGTACTCTTAGGGTTGACACCAGAGCTTAAACTAATGCTATCTCATTGACAATCAGGATAGAATTGCACTATACCAGTAGCATCAGTAAGGGGAAGACTAAATTGTTTAACTAACATTTTTGCAGATTGATGAAAAAAGGCATGGGAACTTTTAGCTTGCTGAAATTTATGAGAGGCTGGCATTGGCCAGACAGTGGCTACCAACTGATCAACTCGAGCATTACCTTCAGACAGACTGGGGAGAGTTTGATGACTACGAACATGAGCAATAAAGTATTCCTGCTGTTGCTGATTTAAGTTTTTAAGGAATCAGCTTAAAAGGGAACACAGATATTTATTACTCACCTCCTTAAGTACTGCTTTTTCAAGGCGTTGGGTACAGCTAACTCCATAAAGTGAATCAGAACCAATGTTAATGGCTTCATTGTTCTAATTTTCAAAAGCCTAAATAACAGCTTTTCATTCTAATGTCTGCAATGTATCTCTTACTTCTTTAAAAATGGCATGCTTTTTCCCTACTTTATCTTGCTGCCACCTGCAGGCAGCCTTTTTTGACCTTTTACTTGCATCTGTAAACACTGTTAGCCTAGATACTGGACAGTCAGCTCTCTAGGGTCTGTCTTCCAGACGCTGGTGCTCTAATAAAGATAACACTCGGTGTCGTGAATAGGTATTGTGAATTTTACTATAATAATCAGCCAAAGCTATCTGTAAAGGAACAGAATGCCCGATTCCCCATTCAAGATACCAGTTAACCAACGGTATTACAATTGCATATGATTCATGTCACCAAATTTCCAATATTCTCCCTCTGCCTTTCATAATCAAATGAGTAAAAAGTTCCAGTCGAGTGGTAATAGTTCTAGACTGTTTTACAGGTAAAAATACTTATTCTAAAATAACTAAGGGATTAGCTCGAGTTTTTATCTACTGACAAATTAAGGTGAAAGGATGTTTGGCATAATGGTCACCCTCTTTGCTCTGATTGATGATCATCAGTTGAAGTGCAACACCTTTGATCATGCGATGTGCATGTGCTGTAGCAACCTTTGTGGCTATGTGATCCAAGGCCTGCTGTTGTCTCTTATTTAGGGTCTGACGTTCATCTGCCTGAGACAAAGTACTTAGTAACTGTATTAATGCTTCAATTTCTTTGTTATTTATCCCACAAATAGTTCTAATCTATTGAATATCCCCCACTAATTTCTGGACAGTTTTAATTTCAGTGGTGATGGTGAGTTTCTGTGGTTTCACATTGACCACATTTTCAAATTGATCGATCTGCCACCTGAGATACTTCTAAGGAGCTGAAAGTTGCACTTTATCAGGGGTAATTTTTAATCCTTTTTCCTCTAGCAAAGCTGTCATGGTTTTTAAAACAGTTACAGCATCCAATTGTTTCCCAGCCACTATGATATTGTTATAAATAAAAAATGCAAATTAGCCAATTTTAATAAAAATAGAAATTCTTTGTTATTTATCCCACAAATAGTTCTAATCTATTGAATATCCCCCACTAATTTCTGGACAGTTTTAATTTCAGTGGTGATGGTGAGTTTCTGTGGTTTCACATTGACCACATTTTCAAATTGATCGATCTGCCACCTGAGATACTTCTAAGGAGCTGAAAGTTGCACTTTATCAGGGGTAATTTTTAATCCTTTTTCCTCTAGCAAAGCTGTCATGGTTTTTAAAACAGTTACAGCATCCAATTGTTTCCCAGCCACTATGATATTGTTATAAATAAAAAATGCAAATTAGCCAATTTTAATAAAAATAGAAAAATAAAATTTATTTCGCGACCGTAAAAACAGTCTCGACAGCCACTACCAAAACGGACAGCGTATCACCCCCGGGAAGTGATATGGGTGAACGTGAGGAAAGGACCCACTGGTGCCTCACCTCCCCGTCCACACCAACTGCTTCAAGGCAGCAGTTCTTACATAGTTTATTTGGCCCGCAGCAGAAAGTCTTTATTTTCCTTCTGAGTTCTTCATATTCAAGTTGGTTTCTTTCTCTGGCTTGGGCTGCACAAAGCCTGCGTCAGGGAATAGAAGGATCCACTTCCCTGGTTCCCAGAATCAGCCAATTTTAATAAAAATAGAAAAATAAAATTTATTTCGCGACCGTAAAAACAGTCTCGACAGCCACTACCAAAACGGACAGCGTATCACCCCCGGGAAGTGATATGGGTGAACGTGAGGAAAGGACCCACTGGTGCCTCACCTCCCCGTCCACACCAACTGCTTCAAGGCAGCAGTTCTTACATAGTTTATTTGGCCCGCAGCAGAAAGTCTTTATTTTCCTTCTGAGTTCTTCATATTCAAGTTGGTTTCTTTCTCTGGCTTGGGCTGCACAAAGCCTGCGTCAGGGAATAGAAGGATCCACTTCCCTGGTTCCCAGAATCTGGCATTCAAATTCACGGTGTTGATGGTCCTGGTCTCCTGAGATAGGCATCTTGTCTGGGCCATCAGCACCTGGCGTCTTTGGGTGTAGGTGCTGTTGAACACTCATCCTGGGTGCAGCTGGAGTCCCCTTCGGATGCAAATGCCGTGGTGTCCATCTGCCGAGGTTCCGTGGTTTTGTGGTTGCCTAGATTTCCCAACCTGAAGGAAAAAGGGATTCCCCCCCCCCCCCCCCCCCCCCACCCCCTTTTTCAAAAAAAATACTTTTTTCAGGGAATAGAAGGATCCACTTCCCTGGTTCCCAGAATCTGGCATTCAAATTCACGGTGTTGATGGTCCTGGTCTCCTGAGATAGGCATCTTGTCTGGGCCATCAGCACCTGGCGTCTTTGGGTGTAGGTGCTGTTGAACACTCATCCTGGGTGCAGCTGGAGTCCCCTTCGGATGCAAATGCCGTGGTGTCCATCTGCCGAGGTTCCGTGGTTTTGTGGTTGCCTAGAATTCCCAACCCGAAAGAAAAAGGGGTTCCCCCCCCCCCCACCCCACCCCAGTTTATTTCATACACATATATTTTTATACAACGTTTATTTCCACAAATTACTAACTATATTCCTAACAATTCCCTCCCCTTCTTTATAAACTCATTAATTCGTGGAGTTTTCTAAAAATTAACCTATGCGCTTCATTTTTAGCCTTTTTAACCTTTAATGAATCTATGCATATTCAATCAATTTTTTTTTCCTTTTTAATCATCCTGTGGTATTTTCTGATATTCCCTGAGATCTGACTCGTTACTCTCCATCTGTTTTTTAAATTGTGCTAAGGCACTAGCTGCCTATTTATGTGATGAGTCTTCTTCCAGCCTCATAATCTTTGAGGCTGGGTTACCTTTTGCTACAAATTCTGGGTCCATGGGCATAGCTGCGACCTGCATTCCTTGTACTACTAAGTGCATATAAAACAAGGAATCAAATAGGGTAAAAAGATAACTCCAGCTACAGAACAGAGAAAAAAAAGAATATTAGTTTCTGTCACCAAGCTCTATTGAACAGGTTATCCCACCAGGAAGTATTTAGGATCGAGTTCCACTTTTGGATGGGTACTTAGATGACCCTTTTTATTTTAGCTGTGAGCTCTCGGGTTGTTTCTCTAGAATCGTTAATTTCAGTACAGCATTCAGACTCATTGAATTTCCCACATACTCCCCCCTCTTCTGCTAACAGGTAGACAAAAGCCATCATCTGGGAATGTTGTTTTGATAGTAACTCCAGAGTATGATATATTTGGGTTCAGTAACCCTAGCCACCATCCTGAGCCTAGATAGCGGGCTCATAATATTCAATAATGCGTTTTCTCATTTCTGATTCCTGCCTCTTTAATTCTGGAGCGACCTGTTGGATTTTATTTTCAGGGTCCACTCCTTTATTCAGAGAAAAACAAAAGGTTTTATCATATTGGAGGCAGGCTCGGTTATCAGGGTAAACTGATGATAACCGGTTCCCTTTCTAAAGGGATCTTATTCTTATGTTTCAGATTCTTACTTCTTCAATATGTTTTCCCCTTGTTGTACACATCTTCAACTGTTTGTTTGCATAACACCACTTACTCACTTGGTAATAACTTACAAAAATTGATTCCATTCTCCCCTCCCCAGTCCACACAGTACGATTACACTTTATCACATACAGGAGTCTTAACAGGTTCAATACAGCGCTTGTGTTTTAAGTGGGTTGACTTACCCATTCTGGACGCTGCCCCTTGCAAGATGCAGATTTCCTGCCCCTCCCTTATACAAGCTCCTCCCTTATATCAAGTGCCATTGACCCAACAGTACCTGCTTACTGTGCCTCCGGCGCAGTCTTTAGAGGTGAGGTCGGTTCACCCCGACCGCCCTCGCTGCAGACTCTACAAATTTGGTTGGGGTTTCGCTGATCTAAATTGCTTTGGTTCTCGGATCTTTGCTTAAATGCTCCCCACCGGCTGAGTTTCACTGGCCGGGCACTGCAGGGTACTTTGCTTCCTTTCCGGCACTCAACTGCTAAAATTTTGGGCCCGATACTGAATCTTTCTCCTCAGTCTGTTGTTTTTGTTTTTTTTTTTAAAGAGATTAAACCAAAATATTGAGTCTGCTTTGATTACTCGCAGTTCTGTGAGAAGCATCAAGCATAGGTTAGTCACAGGTACTTAGTGGTTAAAACAATTCTCACACAGACCTCTGGGTTTCACCCCCCCCTTTTTCTTCCCAGATTTTCCAAAGATGTGAACTATCCCAAAAGCATACTTTTTTTCTGTGTACCAAATAGGTTAGGTGAGTCTACAAATCCTTGGGGCAGGGGGGGTCCACTGGAGTTGCTGCTTATAATTTGTCTCCAGATCTTCTTGTTGAAAGGCAGAATAATTTCAGTGTTTCTCTGCCAGAGGGTAAGTCTAAAAAGCATCTTTCAGATCAATTACACTACATAAACACTCCTTATTGTTATTCTTTCTTGCAAGATCTAGGATAACAGATTTGTTATGTGCACATTTACTTTTATACTTTAGATTCTTTCTTACCTAGTAAGTTTTCCTTCATTGCATATATTTATTATTATAACATAGCTTATTAACTTGGAGATATGCTTCTAAATACTGACTCTACATTTCATTTATCCTATATTCCTCTATTACATTGATTACACACAGGAATAAAGGTTTCCCCACGCCTTGTTTGTATAATTTGTAGGTGTGAGCCTCTGACTGCTGGACCTTAGATATTGCTTTTTGGTTTACTGCATGTTATCTCTTTTTCACTTATGTTACAGATTTCCTACTGCGTGCTGTTTAGCATAGTACAGTGTTTTTCTTATCTTGCAGCAGCTCCCTGGGGCGGGGGTGCTGATATTTCTGCCCTTTTAATGCCGGGCAGAATTTCCAAGTGCAGACTAGTTGCACAGCACACGGCTAGGCTCAAGCCCATTATAATTACCCACAGGTGTATCCCTCTGCCTTTGCCACGGCCACTGGGTTGCTGCCAGTGGCGGGATAAAGTTATCTTCACGGCAGCAAGAGTGTCCTTCCAGGGTTTCATGTCTGGACTGAGCTGCATATCGCCTCTTAAAGGCACCCCAGCACCCCCCCCCCTCCCCCCTTTAATACTTTGACTATATCAGCCTCGCAGGAAATGTTATTTGACTTCTGGTATTCAATAGTTAACATTTGAACCTTATGAGTTTAATTTTTCCTTTCTGCCAGGTTTTGAGAATTCTTTACGAATCCATTTCCCACACAGTTCTTGTCTTGTTTTTGCAGTGGAGCAAGAGATTAGCCGGGGCTTAGATCTGACCTAAAACTTGGGCTTAGGCTGACCTGGGTGAGGCGTGAGGGCAGGGGGAGATGAGAGGTGGCCTGACTGGAAAAGAACACTGGTACACACAGCATGGAGCCAAGCATGGCTGTGGGGAAGGTCAGAAGGGAAAAGAAATAAAAATAATTACTAGCAGAAATGTGATGGGACGGGAGAGAAAAAATCTTCAGGTTTTTGGCACATCCTGTGAAGAAGTTTTCTGTATGTGAGATCTTAGGACCTGAGTTAGTTTACACTGACTCAGGGGCAGAACAGAATCCTGTCAGAAGGTGACACAAAATGGATTCTGCAGGGTAAAGCCATTTCCAAAAGATCTGCTCCACATCTTCTCCATACTAAGACTCTGATAGCAGTACATTGCATCTCTCACCACAAGAAGCACTATTTCATTCCAGAAACATTCCATCCCGCACTAAAGGATGGCACTGAGAAACTTCACTGACTGTCCATCTAAATTTCTCTTCTTATTCCACTGTTTTACATGATGGTTTTGGTCTCCTTAATCCCATCTCACAGATTTAAACAAGAATTATTTTACTCACTAAGAAGTCAAATAAGGGGCTAATTTTTTGCAGGCAGTGCATAAACATACACTGGAAACATACACTGGACCAGATATTCCTATCAAAAGCAGATAAACATGAATAAATCCTAGCTCAAACAAGGGATTCAGGGTACTTGCGGTTCAGTTGTTTTGGTTTAACTATCAGCTTGTCTACAGGAACAAATCAGCTGTGAATACTAAAAGTTCATAGCAGAGATTTTTTTTCTGGGCCTGTGCAATGCTCTAAATTTATTTTCGTCCCTTACCACAATATTTCCTGTAAGTTGACCAGACTGTATCACAGAAACTCCAGGCAGAAAATTGATGAACATCAAAAATCCATGGCTAAAGCCTCTCCCTCAGCTCTGGAGCCACCACACATGCTGTTGATACAGCCTTTTGTGAGGAAGGGGCATGGTACCACCACAGTGATGTTTCCATAACCAAGGTGCACATGTGAGATGAATGGCCAAGATGAATCCCAAGTTGAAGGAGTGCCTCAAGAGTAAAGTAAACTGCAAATCACCAGGAAAAGAAAGAACACCACATGGCTTTTACTGCTGCCTTTGCACCCCTCATCCCTCTTCTAAAAGCCAGCAAGGCTCTGCAATGGAAAGCCAGCACTGCTCACAGCCTTACTGAGGCTTATAGTGCCTGCTTGTTTGTTTTTAAACACGATAATTTATCTTATCCCATGGGTGTTTCTGCCAAGTTCTTGTTGCTTCCAAGGTTCCAACACTTTATTAGTTAAAACTCCTCTGTGCTGCTTGCTCCTGTAGGGATTATGAAAAGAAATTAAATTTAGGGCACCAAAGATCATCACAGGCAGAGGAATAAAAGCTCCCTGCAAGCTTAATTACAACAAGAAGATGGGCTGATAACAGATAATATTTTGCTAACTAGGCACCAAAGGTAGGAGAAGGTAGAAAAGGACATACTATTATTATTTTTAAATGCATAATATTACAATATAATAATTATATTATATTACATATTATTATTATTAAATATTATTATTAAAATCTTTAAGTTGCATAGAAGGTGATGTCCAGGTACTGATACAACAGGAATGGGAAAGGCTTCTCAGGGTCTGATGGGAAAGAAATGAGCAGAGTGTGTTAAACAGATAAATGGGACAGAGGAAGATGTTCTAGGCAGAAATATGCTGGAAATATTTTGAAGCAGAGTCCTGGCAAAGTGTTTTCAACATTGTTGTTAGTAGGGTTTGAATAACACTGGTGTATCTTGACCTTGGCTTCAGGCTTTCAAGCAAGTGAAATTATGTGCTGGTATGATCCATGACTTCAGAGAGGTGTCCCTTTCCTGTGCCTGTGCTAAGGGGCTAAAAAGTCACCTAATCTGTGTTGCTTGCTCCTTTGAAACGACTCAGTAGTGTAAGAGATAACTACATCTGTTTTCAGACAATAAAACTATATATAATTCCTTGGGAAAAATCCTCCCTCAGTGTGTGCATGTAGATAATCTGCACACTTCACAGGAAATATATGCTGGTCAGCATAAGTTCTGTAAATTTAATAATAATAATTAAAAATGTAGGCAAATATATTTTAGCTTTGCCTTTTCCTCAGTGAGGACTAATTGGGATTTGCATGTTATGAAGACTTTTTAAAGATGTGAGCTGATATTTGTGCCAATTTTGCATGCTGGAGTTCAAAATCAGATTAATTCTTTCTGAGATTGGTAGGTCAGGATTGTCAAGCCCTTCCTTCCACTTGTCCTTGTTCACTGGAGCTATTTTCTTGTGAGAGTGGCTCTGTATTGCAGGGATCAGAGCATTCCTTGCACTGCAACTACCATTTCTGCAGGTGCCTGCAGTAATGAAGGAGCAAGCCTTGGCAATTCTCCCTGGTAAGAGTCTGTTCTCATGGTTAAATGACACAGCCATGGAAGTGGAGCCTCAGATTGCTCCTGCATCTCTGCAGACACACATGCAGAGAAAATATTCTGGTCCTAGGAAAACACCATTCCCTTCAGCTGACAGGCCCTGCAATGAAAGCCTGGGGGAGCTGCAAGAAGTGAAATTCAGATTGCCTTCATTTTATCAAAATATTTATCAAAATAAAACTACTTTTTTTTCCCCTGCAGAAAATTCATGTTTCCATTGCTAGTTGATTTTACCCAATTCATCGTAAACCATCCAGATTTTTTGGTGAGGTGCTGTTTTTCTTTACATGCAAATGCAATTTCCCCTGAATAAAAATTCTCCATTTGTATTGTACTATTATTGTTGGGTTTTTTACCTAAATTGCTAAATTTAGAAATGGAAACCTTCAGCAATGAATAAACTATTCTCAGAAAAAAAAAAAAAACCTAATGCAAGTGCTGTACTTTTTATCTCTTTGTTGAGTTTCTCTATTGAGCTATACTTGAAATACTTGAATTACTGAGATGTTGGTTTCTCAAACACCAAAACAAATTTGCCACTGATTATGGTCACCTGGAATTGTCCTGGAGCAACATTTTTGCTTCGCAAGGCTGGATTTGCTGCTAACAGTACAAACTTATTTCCTGTTTATTTGTTGAAATAACTGCTTATTTCTGTAAATTGGGATTAGGACTAGTTTATTTCACATCACTAATGGGTAGCTCACAAAATACCCATTAAATGTTTTCAGATTATTAAAAATACTGAAGGGGAAATAAAAATTTATCACTACATCATTAATTTAACCATAATTCTTTACCTTCCTACAGGCCACTGTCAACACCTTTAAAGCAAGCTCTGAGGGCAAAGCCAATGAGTTGTGTTTTGGAAGGTTTCCGATTTCATTTAAATCCAAGCAAATCTAGTGTAACACCATTCAAGTGTATTGATAATAGAAAACTTTCCACTGAAATTAGTTTTATATGTGGGAAAAATACTATTTATTTTTTACAAAACTAGTCATCCTTTAAAAAAGCCCAGCCAAAGAAGAACAATGGTCTGATTTTCATAGGAAATTTTAACAAAAAGTGATGTAATATTACTTCTCTGTATTCTCATATGGTATATAAAATAATCCTACAGGACTCTGGAGCTTTTTAAGGACTGGCAACAGCTCCAATGTCCTTGATATGTGTCATGGCATGGATTATTGCTCAAATCAATGCACAGCAATTTCCAGTCAAGGGAAACAACTGTCCATTGGTTTGCTCTGATACATTTTCAGAGTATCCCTACAGCCTCCCATGGATTTGCAGCTGCTCAATTACAGCTTAATTGCATGACCCC
>NW_024369451.1:20248-26906 GCF_014805655.1 Passer montanus
GGCAAAGTCAATGAGTTGTGTTTTGGAAGGTTTCTGATTTCATTTAAATCCATGCAAATCCAGTGTAACACCATTCAAGTGTATCAATAATTGAAAAAACTTTCCACTGAAATTAGTTTTATATGTGGGGGAAATACTTTTTTTTTTTTTATAAAACTAGTCATCCTTTAAAAAAGCCCAGCCAAGAAGAACAATGGTCTGATTTTCATGGGAAATTTTAACAAAAAGTGATGTAATATTACTTCTCTGCATTCTCATATGATATATAAAATAATCCTACAGGAATCTGGAGCTTTTTAATGACTGGCAACAGCTCCAATGTCCTTGATATGTGTCATGGCATGGATTATTGCTCAAATCAATGCACAGCAATTTCCAGTCAAGGGAAACAACTGTCCATTGGTTTGCTCTGATACATTTTCAGAGTATCCCTACAGCCTCCCATGGATTTGCAGCTGCTCAATTACAGCTTAATTGCATGACCCCTGTAGGGTGACACCCAAGGAGTGCTCGTGGTACGTGGTGACATTCAGAACAAAGCAAAAAAGCAAATACAGTGAAGACTGCAGTTCACACAGGAAGGGAAAGCAGACCATGGGAAAAGAAAGATGTCATTCTGTCATACAGTTGTCACACATGTTCTTGTTTACAAATCTCTAGGGTGTGTGTGTGGCCCTAAAATGCCCACTCTGCCCATCAACTTATCTGAAGACACACAAAAACACTGTTCGTTTCTTATCTACAGGAGAAAGAATAAACCAGAAGAGAAGAAAACAACCAGTATCTTTCTCACCAAAGCTCCCGGAGAATCTCCTTGTTAAAACCAAGCAAACACCTTTCAGCAAGGCTAGTGTGCTAGACAGCACCACGAGCCACTGGGGAAATTGGAAGGCACCTTCAATCTTCTGGATATTCCAGATTTGGGAACATCTACTGCAACAGAAACTAGCCAAAAGCAGCAATTTTATGGCAGGTAAGATTCTTCTATGTCCTAGGAGTAACCCATGCAATTTGAAGAAACAGGTGAAAGACAAAAAGATAATATAATGAAAGTCATAGACTGACAGGGAAAGAAAGTGTCTGTAAAGCAGAGTTGTCATATTACCATAATTTCTGTCACTGATCTAATATAGAACACGGTTCTTCAAAATATTCACCACATTTTCAGTACATGAGCCAATCCTTCTTTCTTAGGAAATGTGTTTATTGCTTGTGTAGTTACTAAGATTCAAGCACACACTTCAGATGCTTTCCTAAGTGAGATTACAGTAGGAAACAGTAGATTCTAGAGACCTTGCTTCAAGTGTTTCCACTTCTGATTATACCTCCACTCCCTCTCTTCAGAAACCATTATTATTCAGTAATAAATTCCTCCAGAGATTTCTTGGAGGGTTTTTTTAAGGATAAATGCTATAGAAGGGCAGATGTGTGCCATGTCAGCTGGCTGTAAAAGCATTGCTGCCAGGAACTGAAGGTTAGAACAAGAACTGCATCCTCACATATCACAGGAGAAGACAATGTTTTTGGTATCTGGGCAAGTTCATTTTAAAACTGAGGAAGCTGTTTATGTAAAAAGCACTAAAATACTATAACTGACCACAAAACACACTTTCTCAAATTAAACATTCTGAGCTAGCTTCAGATTTAAACAAAATTTCCAACTATTGCTCTATGGAATATGACAAACTCAGTGGTGCTGACCACTTCCAGTCACCTAAGTGGTGTGGGAAAAACAGAAGGGATCATGATTTCTTTTTCCAGGTATCACCCCATACCCTAACTTTGCAAACTCTTCAAACTTTTTAAAATAGAAATGATAATGTGTCTTATCTATCTCCTTCTCATTCTGCAGCTAAACCAGTTTGATGATCTTACATGTTTTGGCCTCTTTTCTCCTTGCTTGCAGTGTGGAAGAATGGGGATATGTGGCTTCTTTGGGGCATGGAAAGAGCTGACAGAAATGTTTCCTCTCCAGCTTGACCTTATTCCTAGGAATATTCTGTTCCACATCACCTGAGGGACAAGCTGAGTGTCTCTGAGCCCCCAGGGTTTCTGTCTCCTATCAAGCACTGAGAGCACAGCTGAAATTCTGGAGCACAGGCAGCACCAGACACCCCCACACTGCAGTTTGAGTGCTGCTGCACTTTCCTTGGGCAGGATTTGGTACCACAAGAGTGCAGAGTCTGGAAGAGAGACCTGAAGTGCTTACAGCAGGCTGCATTGCTAAACAGCCACTCACATGCCACGAGCCACTGTCTTGTGTTTCCAGTCAGCTGAAATTACAATTCCTGTGCCTGGAACACAAAGGTCTTCAGCACAAAGACAGCAGAACAATCTCACCATGTTCTGGTGGGCTTTCCAGAACCACTTGGCAGTAGCTTTATTCCTTCCAGTGCAAATGTTCAGGTTAACCCCAGCAAGCATGAGCTTTGAATACCTGCTCTGGGAGTCCATACTACCCATGGAGAAAAGGATTTCTATTTAAAATTGCACTGTGGGCAGGACACACTCAATTCCCCTCCCTCTGTGCATGGGCTAGAGGAGATGTGGTTTGAACACTTCCAATTCTGGAAACTTACTTAGGGTCCTCAGTCAGAAATCATAAAGCCAGTCCTGAATGCTGCTATTGAAAATAAAATAAAATAAAATAATAAAATAAAATAAAATAAAATAAAATAAATAAATATCAGGCTGCATGTACATGCTGAAACAAAAGTTTGCAGTTCTGTCCAGTGACAGAGAACCATGAGAACTCTTATATCAGTTGCATTTGGACAAAGCAGAGGAACACTCCTTCCTAGTGATAGAGAAGACATTTATAGCCTCCATCTGCTGCTGAACACACAAGCCAGGCTTTCAGCCTTTTGCTCTCTGTAGGGAGCTGGTACAAGTCAGTCACCTTGGACTGAGACAGATCAAAGGTCTCCAAGTCTGGAATCCTTTCCAGCACCCTTCAGGGACCAGCACTGAGCCAGCCAGGAGTTAACACACAGTGCTTCCAGCATGTTTGCCATTCCAGGAATCCCTTTTCTTTTGCATGAACACCCATAAACATCCACACCTGTCCAGTCTGGCTCTGCCATAACCATCAAGCACTCTGCCTCGTGTTTCCCCAGCCTCTCCCTCAGCATTTGTGGGCAAAGCACCATGTGCAACCAGGCGTTCTGCAGAGCCGCACTCTGAGCCTGCTGAGCCTGTCAAAACAACTCGGTTGTTGTGGTAGCCAAGAATAGGGTTTTTTGCCTCCAGTCTCACTCACTTCATAATATATTGACAGCTGACCTCATTCCTCCATGGCATTTTTAAAATGCATTTATTGTGCTGCAATGTGAAAAATTAGAGAAACCCTCTATTACAGAAGAAATTCACATATTGTAATATTTACTTATAATAATTAGTCTCAAGGTGTTCTGAAAGATACAACCAAAGGAATAGAATGAGAGTCCATGAAGACAACAATTGAGTGTGCTGCAAAACAAATGCTTGTGGTATTTATCATGCTTTTCATGCATGAAAGGGAAATAAAGGCCTTCTACATCAACCATTTCTGTTACTGTTCCTTTTTTAAAATTTGTTTTCCTCTGGCCAGTGGTTTCAGTTTGGTTAGGATAAAAAGAAACAGAAAAAGAAAGGAAGAGAAAGAAGAGAATTAAGAGAAGGAAGAGAAGGAAGAAGGAGCTTCTGCTTCTTAATAATTCAATTTTTTTTACTGAGGAGTCCATAGCATTTTCTGGACCAAGGTGACACACACTTTGAATTGTATAAGCAGTAAAAACCCATTACTGTGGCCAAAGGCAACTTAAGAGTTGTAAAAATACTTGACTATGCGAAACTGGAGAGTACTCTTGTTACGATTTATTGATGTGATTAGATGCCTGTCTTTCAAAATGCCCAATCCACTAGCCAAACTTCTGATCTGCCTGCTAACCAAAGCAAACAGAACAAGCCACAGTAAGATGACCTTTTGCTTTGTACTTTGGTGGGTTTTTAGCTTATCCAATTGACATTGATCACAAAGAGGCCCCAGTTAAGTATAGTTATATCATCTACACAGACTTGGAAAATCTTGTAACTACTGTCTGGTACTAAGAACAGTAAAGACATGAGAGGTTTTGCCACTCTGCTAGACTTGTCCCGTGTGAGTCAGATGGTTTGGTGTGGAGCAGGGTGGCACCTCCACAGACAAGGGGCGTGAGTCACCCCTGTGAATGCCCTTGTGGGGCACAGCTGGGAGGGACATTGGCCCAAAGTGGCTTCCCAGGGAGCTCCAGCTGCTCTTCCCTCCAAGCTGAGCAGCAGGATTTCAAGCCTGAGAGCTGTGCTGAGCTGCTCTTTGTGGCCAGGTTTGTTTGTGTGAGGTGGGGCACAGCCTGGCTGCTGATTTCACTAAGTCAGCTTCTTTTCCATCTGTCTCTTGGGGCTGCCCCGCTGCTCTCTCTTGTCTTTCATGCTTCACAGAGGGATGTTTTGGCTATTAAGCCAAAGGCTGGCTCAAAAACTGTGCCTTTCTGTGGAGCATGAAAAGCAGCAGGGAAGAGCAAAGCACCTATGGCTCCTGGAGAAAAGCTGGCAGGGGCTGAGAAGCCAAATCCTCTGTACACTGAAGTTAAACATCTCAGATGGAGTGAAAGGACAGATGGAGCCAGACAGAAAAGCAGTGCCAATGTTGTATAGCACTGAAGTTTAGAAAAGTGATACAAAATTCAGCAAGAATGTGACCAATGTGACTGGAGACATCAAGGGAGGGACAACACTTGAAATCTCCATCCTCACTCAAACCAGATGGTGTGAGTATCTTGAAGCCAGTATAAATCTGAATTCTTCTACATTGTAACTTCCTAAGGTGTATCATACTATGCAAATGTCGTTAGGAATTGAATTGTGATCACATATAGCCTGAAAAAAAAAAGAATTATTTTCTCACACCTTGTACCGTTCCACAGGAATCAGCAATAATGTGTTACACACAGAAAAAAAGGAGAGTACACATCTCAGCCGACACCTCGTCCTCCATTTTAATTGTAACAGCCTCCCAGAAGACTTTTTGCTCTTTAAAACTCATCTTTTCATGCAATTCACCACACACTCTTCATATAGCTCTCACCACTCTCTTCTTCGACAGCTTCCTAAACACTTAATACTCCTGACTCTTGACATTTAAGAATGTGTTTTGCTTCAGAAAAATGCCAAATCCACCATACTAATCTCCATCTTACCCACCTCACTGCTCCTTCTTCCACTTATTCCAAAGGCAACCAAAGAATTAATTCCCCCCTTCCTAAAGTACACAATGGATTTACATGGTTATCATATAACTGTTTACTGAACACATTCAGTGGAAACATAAATATTTCTCTTTTTCTGAAAGGAGGGAAAGAAATCAAAGATTATTTCAGAACTGGAATCAATTTGTTCTTCTGACCTACACTGCAACATTCAAATATTTATATTAATATTATTGATATTTATTTTTATATTAATTTTTTTTTCTTAAAGAGTGTTGAAGTATTTAAATTTTAGTACATGGTAGAAAAAAAAATAGCAACACAGGCACTGCTTTAAAGGACCCGGTTTCAAAACATGGATTATAAAATTATGGCCCTACTTGCATGTACTCTTGAGGATCCCACAGTCCACCCAGCCTCCCTGCTTGCCTGGGGACCAAGGAGACAGGCACAGCTCCTGGGCAGATTTTTCAGAGTGCCTTCTTATTTCTTATTTCAAATTTTCCAAGTGTTTGTTGTATTTTTGGTTACAAACCACTACTGCTACCTCAAGCTGGCAGCTATGCACATCCAGTATCTCCTGGACAGAAAGTGCAGCAGAGTAACCAAGTGACAATGTGTCACCACAGCTTGGGAACAAACCTGGTTCAAAAAAAATACTCCTCATCTTCAGAAAAAATGGTTCCTTGCCATCAAAGTAGAGAACAGTGCAGTGTCACAGCTAAATCTCCTCACCACCTTCCAATACCATGGTTTGCCTGCATCTCCTTTTTTTCTCCAAGCATTTTCCTCCCCAGACTTATTCCTCCTTCTGTGTGTGTTTCACCTTTTAATGTTACAGAATGCAGTAACAAACCCCGAGCTGTAGTGCATATCAGCCTATGTTTACACTCTGAAATATTTTTTTTATGTGGCCTGACATAAGAACTGCACCAGTTGCTCACATGGGTTATTCCAAAAAAAGTATAATTTTCTTCTGGGTCTTTTGTGTGTTTTTTTCACTTTTGGTGTTTTTCTTTTCAGGTGGAGAGGATCTTCTGACAATCTTAATTGTAAATTAATTTCTCCTTTTCATAAAATTTATTATTTTAAGTGCACGTGGCTTTATTAATATTGTTTTAATGCTGAAGCTCAGTTGTGTGTTCCTAAAATCTCTACTGGGTTTTTTCACTCCATGTACAGCATCAAGCACAAATAGGGTGAATTTACAGACCAAAGCCACCCCTCATAAGACCAGTGTAATGAATCAGACTCAAATACTTTTGTGGGAAGGTGTCCCTAGTTCTGAGTGCATTGTGCATAGTGATTTCTGTCAGATTGATTTACTGATTCCATGGAAGCAGCTGGATTGTTATTTCATAAATTCAGTTTACAGGTTTCTTCCAGCAGGTTTTATTGTGTTGCCTACTCACCCCAGAGTAACAAAACCCCAG
>NW_024369451.1:27809-28073 GCF_014805655.1 Passer montanus
TCAGGGACCTGCAGCTTGCAAGGTGCTCTGCTCTCCCTCAGGTGCTCTCGGAGAGATCCAATCCCAGCTGGGCACCTCAGGGCACAAGTGGCACTGCCTGTTCAAGGGCACACAACTGATGTCTGCCTGGAAAGGGGCACAGCTTTTAATACTTGCATATTTCATCATATACAAGCAAACCTTTATTACCTGGGTCACTTGAGTACATTTAAGAAATGGCAAAGTTATCCCATCAGGAACAGGAAATTATTTCCTGGATCTCAT
>NW_024369452.1:0-854 GCF_014805655.1 Passer montanus
CACAGGGATATCCAGGATAGTAAGCAAACAGGAGAAGTGCTTGCAAAACTGTCGAGCAAACATCATTCCTACCTCCAGCCTGGTCCTGTCCACATCCTTAGGCAATTTCACACGAACTCGGTTTGTTACAATAAGTGTTTCATAGGGATAAATCTGTTAAAAAGACAAGAGCATATGAACTCCAGCTGAATCCAATTCTGATGCATGGAAATCGTGGTATGAGTAACTTACTAAAAAATGGTACATACTTGCATCCCGATTTGACAAATATTTCACATGGACAAAAATTAACAAAATGAAATAAAAGAAAGGAACCCATGTAACCTTGCTAGGAAGTGCTGAATCTGATTGTTCTTCCAGTGGTGGAAAAGCCCTTCTTACCTTGTATTCTGCAAAAGAATGAGAACAGGTTCACAGTTTAGAATTTATAGCCATCATTCGGTGTCACCACAATGAACATTTAGGTACATCACAAATGTGCTATGCTACTACATTTCTCTCTTCTCAGTAGCTGTTGGATAACTGCATGCATAGTAAGAATTTGACCCCCATGCCCTGAATGCCTATAACACTGGCTATTACCAAAGCAATTGTCCTGGAAATCAAAGGCTTATTACAGAAAATCCATCTCCCGGTGCCATTGGGTTACACGGTGAGTATGTCTGGCAAAATTGGGTATCTCTTTTTAC
This sequence comes from Passer montanus, assembly GCF_014805655.1. Lineage (NCBI taxonomy): Eukaryota > Metazoa > Chordata > Aves > Passeriformes > Passeridae > Passer > Passer montanus. Next base: position 690 of record NW_024369452.1, read on the forward strand.
AGGAGGCTTATGTGCAGAGTTAAGTCAGTCTGTCATCCAAAACTCCTGCCCTTATTGGTCTTTACTGAAAATAGTTAAAATATATGGATTATTAAAGGCATGTCAGTTTGGAAACACAGATGAAAACCACTGAGATAATACGATATTACAAGATGCTGACACCCT
>NW_024369453.1:0-854 GCF_014805655.1 Passer montanus
TCTCACCTTCCCTCTGGGATAACTCTTGGGCACTGTCCCACAGGGAATTTTCTATGACACTCCCATCTCTCTACAGGGATGGCTCGTGGCATCGCTCACCTTCTTCCCATCCCAGCTCCTGCGGCCCACTCACACTTATTTCCCATTGGGATATCTCTTGGCTCCTCACACATTCTTCCCACTTGCACACCTCTTGCTACCTTTCACTGGCTTCTCCCTACTCCTACAGCTCCTGGACTATGACAGTTTCCTTCTGTTCACTGAGCTCTTGCAGTGTCCCGCCTCTTTACTGGTAAACTTGCCAAACTCTCACACGCACCTGGCATTTGTACAGCTCTTGGCTGCTCTTCCTCAGTCTGTGACAGTGGCAGGACTGACCTGACACTGTCCCCAACCACTGCCTGCTGGGGGCCTCCAGCCAGCTGGGCAAGGGGCTGGGAACTGGGAGTTGGAGTTGCCTTTGTCGTCTTCACTCTCCTTGTCTGTCGCTGTCGGCCGCGATCGCTGTTGGCGTCCAGCGCAGACAGAGCCAGGGAGCTGCTTCCTGCACAGAGAGCGGCTCTCCTGGCACTGGGCAGCCCAGGGCTCTGCGCCCCTTAGACACCCTCAGCCAGCCTGGGGCTCCCTGATGTCACAAGGCTCTCTGGCCAGCATCACGTCCCACATCACAAAGGGCCCCGACACCGTCTGCCTGTGTCACAAAGGGCTGGTATAAATCAGATGCTTGACTAGGTCAATATTCAAGCAGCAATCAGTTTATTAATTAATATGTTAAAGTTTGAGCCATACAGCGCTGGGTACAGTGGGGGAAATTTTCACTGCAAGTGCACGCCGATAGTTGGGGCTTACAGATA
>NW_024369454.1:0-854 GCF_014805655.1 Passer montanus
GATTTTTTGAGATTTTTGGGGAGATTTTTTTAGGAATTTCTGGGGGATTTTTTTTGGGATTTTTTGTGATTCTCTTGTGATTTTGAGGGAATTTTTGGGGTTTTTTGGGATTTATTTGGAATAATTTAGATTTTTGGTGGTTTTTTTATATTTTTTCAGGAATTTTTTTAATTTTTTTAATTTTTGTGTGGATTTTTTGCCTTTTTTTGGCTTTTGGAGATTTCCTTGGGGTTTTTTAGGATTTTTTTAGGATTTTTTGCGGGACTTTCTTGATTTTTAAAAAATTTTCTTGCCATTTTTGGCAATTTTTGGGCCAAAATTTTATTTTTTTCCACCTGGATTTGTCGCTTCCATCCCAAAATTTGGGATTTCTCCTCTTGGAATGTGGGAAAAGCAGCCAAGAAACCCCAAAAATTGGGGAAAGCATCCCAGAAAATCCCAAAATTTGGGAAAAACATCCCAAAAAATCCCAAAAATTTGGAATGGGAGCTCCAGGAAACCCCAAAAGTTGGGAAAAGGATCCCAAAATTGGGAAAACCATCCCAGAAAACCCCAAAATTTGATGAAAACATCCCCAAAAAACCCCAAAATTTGGGAAAAAATCCAAAAAACCCCCACAATCCAACAATTTGGAAAAAAATGAAAAAAAGGCCAAAATTTGGGATCAGCATTCCCAAAACCATCCAAAATTTGGGAAAAAAAATCTCAAAAAACCCAAATTTGGAAATTGTGACTCCAGGATACCCCAAAAATTGGGAAAAACATTCCCAAAAAAAACCCCAAATTGGGAAAAACATCCCAAAAAATGCCAAAATTTGGGAAAACCATCCCAGAAAATCCCAAAATTTGGGAAA